>NW_020230506.1:0-32862 GCF_003227715.2 Harpegnathos saltator | reverse complement strand
TTACAACTTTCAGATGTATCGTAGATTCCGCGCAATTATCCTTTCTCTGTACCTATTACATCTCCGTTGGCAAGGAATAATGGTTGACTGTGCTCTGCCTCTTCAAACATCACCACCGTATTCACTCTTTAACCATTGAGGATGTGACATACCCCACTGAAGGTTACTCCACAGGTTAAACTACAACTATTACAGCTAATGATTTCACTTGTAATGCTGAGACATGCAAGGGAAATAGACGTACGTGAAAGGATGTGGAATGCACTCTCATACGATGGATTAAACAAATGGCAATATGCATATATAACTGGAAATCGGCGTCAAGGCATTTACGTTGCATTGGTATGGCAGCAGCTAGAATAATATAATCGACGTTCACGCGTATATACACGCACGTAGGTCATACAATATATGTATATATAATATATATGATTATAAATATTTAATTTTTTAACTTTTAAAATAATCTCATGAGATTTATTACACATAGACTAACGTCCTTTCCAATCCGCAAAACGTTTGTGAACGCACTGCTTTCACCTTATTGTGCGATTTTGTCTTAATTTCCTCTTACTTTTTTTATTATTAAGGGCATCCCAGACTTCTATATCTTATATACAGCTACCGATATGACAGTTTTACATTTTTTCATTGAGTTTTCAAGTTAAGCTACAGTATATCTGGCTTAAAGAATGCAATAACTTTAATTTTTCCATTAACTTAAAAATTGAATAAGAGAAGTGAAAAACTGCATGTCGCTATCCGGATACACTTTAAGAGGAGACTGCATAGAAATTTGGTTAAAAATGCTTAAGCTTCAAAATTTCATATAAGAATCAGTGTCGAATTATTAGTCTTTGAAGAAAAAATTCTTATTTTCTAATTGTAAATATTAACATATATTATAGATATTATCATTTATCGAAAAATAACGTTGAGCTTTTTAAATTTAGCTCTTAATTTTTACCAAATTAAGAACTACAAATTACATAATTTAATAATTTACATGAAAACAAAACCTTTAAAATATGATTTCCTTGTGATCTAATTTGTTTAAATTATTGTATCTAAATGGACATGCTCCACGTGTTACTCCTGTATAACGAACGAAAAAGTAGAGTTATTAAAAGGTGAATAAAATTTTTGCGCAAATAATTTATTAAAAAATTGGTACATTTTTTGTAAGAATTTTTATAACTTTAGAAATATATAGATCAAACATATTTAAAATTTAAGATAATTCTGTCTAAAGTATATTCAGAACATGTACCAAAATTCAAGTTATAAAAAAATAATGCAATTACAATTTTCTACTTCCTATGTAATCTCTCCTTTAATTTAAAAAGTGTCTACATTTTTTTTTATTTTTTATAAGAAATAGCTTTATATAAAACTATTATTTTCTTTCAGATTTCTGAATTGGAAAAAAGAGGTGGTAAGGAGTATAACGATTTGACGAATAACATTATGTTTAGAATATGAAAAACAGTATTGCTAAAGAATTTAGTTTAAAAGGAAGGCCAAACTCAAAGGAAAGCAAAAACTCAGTTTGAAGAAAGTCGTTTATATACATGAGTTATTGGTACGTATTTTTGTTATAATTTTTAACTTTCAGTTATCTTATGTATGTTTTATACGGTACAGTTCATGTTGTAGTAACGCTTTAATAATATGATATATTTATATAAACCTATTTATAAATGATATTTAAATATTCCAAATTTAAAGGCTATCCCAATCAGGACTACACACAGATTACAGACTATACATATCAGAATTACTTAACTTTAAAAAGCAAAAGTTTTTGAATGTACATTGCAATACTTTATTTAAAAGTAAAATAATAATATATTCCAAATGAATAACATAAAAAATTACTATTAAACAAATTTACAAAATAATCAAATTATATAAATTTAAACGACAAAATAAATAATAAAAAGAAGTCACAGAAAAAAATCTTTAGATTACATTAATGTTTACATGTATAGGGTATAAGATAACTGGTTGTTAAATATATATTTGAAATATAAATAATAATATAATTGAAAAATAATGTAAACTTTAGAGGCTGTAAGACACGTTTTCCCGAACAGTACGGAACATGACATAGCAATCAAAATAGGTTCGTGGTTAGCCAATGCACCAACAAGATTAACGAGAAACACGTAAGTATATGTTACTTTTATATATTATAAGTTCTAATATATTAATTTTTTCAACATTTATACTTTTTCTAGATTGAAAGAACTAAAAAATTGAACAAGGAAAATGATACTCAACAGAAAAATCCCGATGACAAGATGGACGAAAATGAAAAATCCATATAATTTTTTTTTAATTTATTATTTCTTCATTATTTTTTATTATTATCATATTATTTTTGAATGTATAATTAATACTTATTATTTTTATATATAGATTGTTTATTGCATTGCAATTATATAATTTAAAATTATATAAAGATAAGTATTTGAAAATTTATGCTTATTAATTATTTTTGTAACATTCTTACATTATGAAAATGGAAATATGGGAATATTGTTGCAAAAGTCCTGTAATATTGCAATTATATCAGAGTGATGTTACTACAATATTTTAGAAATACTGTGGCAATATTTCTATATTATAGTAATATTGTTGGAATAATATAGCAACATTTCGGGAGTGTTTCAACAATATTACAATAATATATGCAGTAATATTGTTATTGTAAAGTTAACGCAATACTTCGGAAATATTGTGATAATGTTTCTGTAACACTGACATATTTTTACAAAATTGCAGTTGTTTGCTATAATGTTGTAACAATATTTCGGGAATATTGTAGCAATATTCTTGTGATAACAAAAATATTTAAGTAATATTCCTGAAATATTGCGGCAATGTTTTAGATATATTACTGCAATATTCCTGCATATATTGTGTCAATATGTATAAAACATCTTTGCGATATTCTTGTCATATTAAAAATATTTCAGTAGTACTCCTGCAATATTGCGGCAATATTTAAGATATATTGTAGCAACATTCCTGCACGATTGCAGTAATATTTCGGCAATATTTTGCAATTTTTCTGCAGTATTGTGGCTATATTTCAGAGATATTCCTGCAAGATTGTAGCGATATTTAAAAAATATTGTGGCAATATTCCTGTGATATTACAACAATATTCCTACAACATCATAGCAATAATCCCGCAATATTTTTGCGAGATTTATGCCTAGGACATTAAGTATTTTTGCAATATTGTTGTGATATTTATGCAATATTTCATTAATATTCCTGCAATATTGCAGCAACATTTAAGAAATATTGTAGCAACATTCCTGCACGATTGCAGTAATATTTCGGCAATATTTTGCAATTTTTCTGCAGTATTGTGGCTATATTTCATAGGTATTCCTGCAAGATTGTGGCGATATTTCAACAACATTGTGGCAATAGTCCTGTGGTATTGTGACAATATTCCTACAACATCGTAACAATATTCCAACAATATTTCTGCGAGACTTATGCCTAGGATATTAAATATTTCTGCAATATTGTTGTCATATTTATGCAATATTTTTGTAATATTCCTGCAACATTTCTGTAATATTCCTGCAATATTGCGGTGCTATATGGGTAATACTGTATTATTCTTTTAGATGTTGGGCGTTCAAAAATAACAGCTGAGAAGCATCTGCTATGTTATTTATGGTTTGTAGGGCGTAAAAGTTCTTCATATCGTGATGTTGCTGATAAATTTGGCATCACAATAAGTGCTTTACACAATGTTATTACGAGAGTTACGGCATTTCTCTTATTTATTTATGGCACCTGATATCATAAAATACCCTACTGTGGAGGAAAAAGAAGGAACAGCAGCTTTTTATTATGAAGATCATGGCTTCTCTGGTATATATATTTTACCTATATTGTATGTTATAATTTTACTTACTTGCGTGGAATGATTATTTATATCTTTTAGTGCATTAGACGTTGAGGAAGTACCGGTATCTGTGTCTGTGGTTGGTACAGTCATTTCTATTTCATAACTACATCGTTATTATCGCTATTATATATACTACATATAACTACATAACTATTATCGCTATTACTATCTATATTATCAGTTGTATCTTCCATACTCGTTCCAATACTTAAATTATGATTTTCCTCATTTGCCTGACAGAGACCTGTAATAATATTAGGAGTACAAATAAGTTTCCGCCGTTTAACAAAAGATGGCCTCACTAGAAGGTTATGTTGAAATTGTTAGATGTAAAACATAATATCGTAAGTTTGGACATCTGGTAACAACATAACCTTGAAGTATTAGTGACTCCGTATCAGCATCACATAATTTTTTTCGTGCGAAAATGTCAAGTTTTGTGCCGAATAAGCTAAGACTTGTTTTAATATCATAATTTTAAAGTTGTCTTTAGTAAATTCATATTCGAATTCAAAGTTAAATGAGTTTACTAATATATTATCTGTTACAAATGCAGAGATCTCTGGATATACAATAATAATTTGGTAAAATATTAAATTAATACATCATAATATAGAATTAATAAGATATTTTATTTTTTTCATAGACTACATATTTTAAGAATAATATATATTTTATATACATATATAAAAGTTAAAAATTAAAAGTTAAAATAAAAATGTTTTGCTCCATATCCCCCGCATCCTCTCCCACGGCCCCTACGGCGTGCTCTGCCGGCACGCTGCCATCTTCTTGGATCTGTAATTATAAAAATGTTATTATAAATATTATTGTCATATTTCTACTATATAAGTGGTCGATAAATACGTAACAATAAGTACTTACTTTGTTTTGCTGGCTCCAATGCTGGAGCTGTTGGTAGTTGGGATTGCGGTGATGGTGGTGGTGCAGGTGAAGGTGGAGGTGGCGGCGGCGGTGATGACTCCTTAATTTTGTCTTTTAACATTTTAATCTCTTTTTTAATTTTATAACTTCTGCTGCTGCCTCCACTTGATCCAGTACTTCAAGTAAACCTGGTTCCTGAAAAATTTAAGGACGATTACATATAGATAATTTATTCATAAATATGTTCACTACAAACTGGTCTAGACTGTCATAATTCTGCTATGTAGGCAATACCTATGGTACAGATATAACTTGCTGATAGTGGATAGGATAGCAGGAATAACAGAGACAATAGGAATGGGTGGAACCTTATAGAAGAGTTCCCTTCCTCTCATTCGCTTTTCATCCCTACTACTCTTAAATAGAAAAAGGGCAGATCTTCTCAGCAGGCTATGTCTCAACCCTAGATATTTCTATGGTGTCTGTTATTACAGAGACCGATTGTATTCATATACATCTATAATGTTAGTATCTACGATGTCCATAATAGCAAAAAACATTAAAATGATGCAACTAAATTTTCAATAAACTTAATGACATGCATTGAATTTAAACATCAAAAGAAAGGAATGAGATACAATATATATAACTCTATATTAAAAGAATTATAATTGCTGCATACATATATATTGCGACGCGATTATCGCTCGCCGTCGGCAAACTGCCGTCGGTCCGCGCGTCACGGCCAACCTAGCTCTCACAAAATCAGTTGGGCGCCAGGTGCAGCGGGCTGCACCGTTCACCAACGCTACGCGACACCTCACCAAAGGGCCGAAACACGCGAAGTCGACGGGACCGGTAGCCCTTCGATATTTAAGTCGGTAGACGGGAAGGGTTCGTTGGAAGTCGGGAACGACCGGGAAAACACAAAAATAACGAGGCGCGTTTCGACTATCTTTAGCTTTATTATTTCGGGAATCGGAACGGTCCGACCCCCTCGATACGATACACTCCGCTCGGGCTCCCGCGAATTCGAGATTGCCCGCTACGCCGATAACTTTGACGAGACTTTCTACTCTCACGACACCGAAACGATAATGCAGGTGGAAGGTCTTACACAATCGGGAACCTCCCGGCGACGTGGTCCTCCTCTCGTCTCCCTCTCACGCTCGCTCTGGCACACGCTGCCACTGACGTCTCCTCCGCTTGCTGACGCCAAAAACTTCACCCACTAAATCCCTCGCTTGTATCTCCCCTTTTTCGGTAGCCGATATTTCTCCGGTACTATATCGAAGCAGGTCGGCGATATTAGAGAGCGACAATAGGAGTCTCCTCTTTTTATCTCCTTCTCCCCTGACAGACTTTCTTGTCCGTCGGTGTTGTCTTGTGCTACCCGTCTCTCCCCGTTCCTCGGTAAATCTCCCTATACGGGAATCCTTCCGCGGATCTTTGTTTTTCGATTCGCGGGACGGGTGCTCGGTCTCACTCTCTTGCTCACTCTCTCTCTCTCTTGCTCACACTCGCCCGATCTCAGTGTTCAGGCTGGCTTTGTTTAGCCGGCGTTCACGCGCCAAGCACGGGAACGCCGACCGTTCGGCGCGATATCCTTGCAGGCCTGTGGACAACGGAAGCGACAGCGAGAACCTTTCACGACGATACGAAACCGATACTAGTATTATCAAAGGAGTGCATTCACCTGGGGGTGGCGGTCTTGCCGAGGGGGTGTCATCCTCTTCCTCCCTCCATCGATCCCTCCTCTCCTGATGTGCGGCGCAGGAAGTCCAGGGGCACAGAGCTCGGGGACGCGGGACCGTTCCACCTGCGCGCTCCGACTACTAACACTAATTATTACGGGGGAGAGCGCAAGGCGACACCCCCCCCCCAAGAGTCTCGCCTAAGGGCCGAAAGGTCGGCCTGTGACGGGCGCCTTTCCGGCTGCCACGTCACAACTCCCCCCTCCCCGACGAAGACCTGGAAGGTCTTGTGCCCGCCGTCCACGCCGCGGACCATCCACCTGCTTCTCACTCGGTCTCTCTCGCGAGTCTCGATACGGCACGCGATGGAGAAACCGCGAGCCCCAGACGGGGCTCCTCCGTCTTCCGGGGGAGGGTTCGCACAAAAAAACCAAAAAAAAAGAAAGGGGGAGAAAAAAAAGGACGGAAGGAGGTAGGAAAGAGAAATGGCGTGACGGCTCTTACTATTTTTTTTATTTCATCTTTCATTCCACAGGAGAAAAAAAAATTTTCCCCAGCCCCAAAAAAAAGAAAAGAGAAAAAAAACCCGACACCAAAAAAAAATTCCCGATACATTATATTTTCCTTTCGGAGCGGTACGCGGGAGTGGCCTTCTCCGGCCTAGCGGCCCTCTAACCGCTTCTTCGCCACTCCTCCCGGCAACGCGGGCAGTCCCGAAGGGTCGCTCCCCGTTCTCCGCACCGATAGCAAAATTCTTCCCCGCGGCTATCAGGGCACGCGGAGTATCGGTGCCCGGGGCTGCCACAATTCCAGCAGCCCCCAGCGCGGCCTCGAGACCGCGGCCTCCGCGCCCCGGGCGTCCCCCCTCGCGATCCGCCGGCCCCCGAGGTGGATCCAGCCGCGGGTCGGGGTCCAGGCTCTTCGCGGACCGGCGAGCGGCTCCCCCTCATCTCTCGCCCGGCCTCCTCTCTCGCTTGCACCAACAAATCATCCCAGAGGTCCCACCACCCCTCCGTCTGCGTCTGCACATATTGCACGACGCGGGGTGGAGGAACCGTCTGGGTAGCGGCGTCCACCATCAGAGGGATCTCCCGGACGACGGCCCCTCGTGCGGTGGTCGTCTCACCCCGGTGAGTCTCCCAAACGTCCCCCGCTCCGGCCCAAAATCCGGGATGCTCCCGGGCTATGGTCCGGAAAACATCGCGATAGCGACGACGGAAGGCGTCCCACTTTCTCTCCGTCTCGGACATGCCGCCCTCCTCTTAGCGCGGTACGGTACGGTAACCTAGGAGGCAAGCGGTTCTACGTAAGGTTTTAGTTCCTTGACGTGTACTTTTCCGATAAGGCTCCCGTCCAGTCGCGCGAGCTCACACACCACCGCGGACCGTACTCTAGAAACCTGAAATGGGCCGTCAAACTTCGGCGCTAATTTTGCGGCCGTGTGCTGAGCCGCGGACGACAGCACCTGCTGTCGCTTCCACACCAAATCGCCCCTCCTGTACGCGACGGGACGCCTACGTAAATTATAACGCCTCGATTGGCGCTGATACGCGGACTCTAGATTTTCCGCAACCCAGGAATGTATTGCCTGCAACCGACGCATGCGGGCCGACCACTCGGCCGGATCCCGCGACGATATTTCGATATTTTTTTCCCCCCGACGCCTCGCGGAACTCAGCGGGTCTAATTCGCGTCCGAGGTTGAGGAACGCAGGAGAAGTCCCGATCGACGAGTGATGCGCGGAATTATACGCGAAACGAAAATCGGTAAGGTGCGCATCCCACTCGCGGTGGTCGTCTCCGAGGAAGGCCACGATCATTGTCTTTAAAATTCGATTCACCCGCTCGACCGGATTGGCCTGCGGGTGATACGGCGGTACGGTACTGTGATGTATGCTGTTTTCTTTTGCGAATTGTTCGATATCCTTATTGACGAACTCGGTACCGCCTTGTCTGTCAACAAGACCTTCGGTGTTCCCCAGCGCGATATCACGAGATCGTCGAGAGCGGCCCGAATGAGCTTTCCGTTCGCGCTACGCAAGGGCCGGCACTCCATCCATTTGGAAAATAAATCCTGGATCACTAAGAGATAGGAGTAACCGGCCCGGCTGCGCGGCAACGGGCCCATTATGTCGGCCGTGACCACTGTCCAGGGCTTCTCGACGACCCTCCGCCCCATCAGGCCGGCAGGGGCCTGCTGGTCCACCTTGGTCCGCTGACAGACCTCGCATCGTCTAACGTAATTTGCGGTATCCCGGAACATATTGGGCCAATAATAGGTGACGGCAAGACGATGATATGTCTTCTCGACACCCAAATGGCCCGCCTGAGGATGATCGTGGGATTCCCCGAGCGCCTCGCCCCGCGATTCGCCCGGCAACACCAACTTCCAACGATCGAGATCCTCCACCAAATCGGAAATTATTTTCGCGGGCCGCAAGAAATATAATTTTTCCTCAATAATTCGCCAAGTCGGGAAACGCTTCGGGTCCTTCGAGACCTCACGATAACGCTTGCGGTACCATTTGTCGGAGGTCTCCGTTACCTCCGACTCGACATTCGCTTCGAGATCGCTTCCGCCTCCCATTGCCGTGGCCGTCATGGGGGTCTCGGAATCCCCCTCATACATGCGCGATAGCGCGTCGGGAACATGATGCAACGCTCCCTTGCGATGTATGATTTCGTAATCATACTCTAGTAGCTCTAACGCCCAGCGTGCAAGTCGACCCGTGGGATTGCTCAAATTGTGTAGCCACCTTAAGCTGCTGTGATCGGTAATCACGGTAAAACGGTAGCCCTCCAAATAAGGTCTGAATTTCTTTATCGCCCAAACGACCGCTAAACACTCGAGCTCCGTGGTGCTGTATTTTCTTTCCGCGTCCGCGAGCACGCGGCTCGCGTACGCGATGACGCGCTCGACCCCGTCGATCGTCTGCGTCAACACGGCCCCCACGCCCACTGAACTCGCATCGGTCTGTACGATAAATGGTACTTCGAAATTTGGGCACGAAAGAATCGGAGCAGTGGTCAAATCAGATCGTATCCTCTCAAAAGCGGTAGTTTGCTCGGTAGTCCACTCCCATCGCCTGCCCTTCCTGAGCAGTCGCGTGAGCGGTTCGCTAATAGACGCGAATTTCGGTAAGAAGCGACGAAACCACGACGCCATCCCTAAAAAGCGGCGCAGTTGCTTTAAATTGGTCGGCGTCGGGTATTCGAGAAGCGGCTTGATTTTCTCGTCGTCGACCCTTAAACTGTCCCGGTGCACTAAAAACCCGAGATATCTCACTTCCGAGCGGCAAAATTCGCATTTTTCTAAATTCACGGTAAGTCCGGCCGAGCTGATCTTTTCGAGAACGCGCGATAGCCATTCGAGATGCTCTTCGAATGTTTCGGTAACTACGACAATATCATCCAAATACGCGAATGCATGAGGCTCCATTTCCGGCCCGATTAATTTATCGAGAAGCCGTTGAAACGTGGCCGGAGCCCCCGATAATCCGTACGGCATTCGCGTAAAGTGATAGTGGCCTTTGCCCGGTACGGAAAAAGCGGTAATCTCTCGACTTTCTGTTGCCAGCGGTATCTGAAAGTAGGCCTGACTCAGGTCTATCGTCGAGATGTATCGCGCGGACCGTAACTTGTCGAGAATTCCCGTCATGTTTGGCAACGGATATGCGTCCTTCTTCGAGACGTTATTTACTTTCCGAAAGTCGATACAGAAGCGATATTTGCCACTCGGTTTCTTCACCATAACTACCGGATTTGACCACTCACTACCGGAGGGCTCGATAACTCCGGCCTTGAGCATAACGTCTACTTCCCCACGGATCGCCTCTTGCACTTTAGGCGACACTAAGTAACATCGCTGCCGAATCGGTAAATGCGTCCCAACGTCGATTCGATGTTCCGTCAGCGACGTGACGCCGGGATTTTCGGCAGCGATCGGTACGGAAAAATCAATAAATTTTGTGAGCTTTACTTCTTGCTCTCGCGACAATTCCGAGACCCCGCAACAAAAGCTCTGTTGTCCGCGCTCGTTGCAGAAAGGATAGCGGCTCAGTGCGTCATCCGCGAAGCTCCATTCGCCCCGGGCGAAATCGAGAACTAAACGAAATCTCGCCAGAAAATCCATCCCCAGGATGGCCGGTACTGCGAGATTCGGTAAAAACCCGATCGTGAGCGTTTCTTGGCGTCCCTGCAATTCGAGAATGACGTCCGCTGACCCGTCCAGCGTGGTCAGCGTCCCGTCCGCCAGACGGATCCGGGAAGATACGGTATTCGGGAACGATAGCCCCTGCCCGCGGATTGCATCGATACCCTCTACACCAAAAAGGGTTCGATCCGAACCGGTATCGACCAACCCGAGCAGGGGAAACTCACCAATTAATATCTCAAGGAATTGCAGGGACGCTCTCTCACGCCCTTCGAACGCACCATAAGAGCTCGCCACCCCCTGTTTTTTCTCGCGGGTCTCGGAAGCGGGAGGAGACGCAGGGACCCTCTTTAGCGTCTCCCTGCCCCGTTTCCCGCGCACGAGGGACACGTCCTCACTGTATGCTGTCCCCTTCCGCAGCGATAGCAGTGGACTCGCGGGGGCGCGCGACATTCGCGCGCCAAATGACCGGCCGAGTCGCAGTTCCAACATTTGTCGGAACCGCTCCTTGCTGCCGGTCCGGGGCAGGTTCCCCGGCAGTTTCCGGCCGAGTACTTCTCCTCGCCCCCGTCCCCGCGCCCCCGGCTCGAGGGGTCGCCCAGCGATCCTCTCTCACCGGAGCCGGCGGGGTCGCCCCCGCCGGTTGACGCGTCACCTCCGCGGCGCGCGGACGCTCCCTTTCACGAATTTCCTCTCGCTCCGCGGCTCGATAATTCGATAAATGCTCGGCCGTCATCGCGGGAGACGGCCGAGACGAGCGCGGTGGCGGCCGGTAGGCGAGATCCGGACACGCGGATCTCTCGGGAGGCGGAGGGGCACGATACTGACTCGCGGCAGCGTAACTACGCTCGACGCGCGTCGCGAGCCTCTCTAACGCGTCTATCGACACGACATCATCTCGGTGCACCGAGATTTGTAGGCGCGGGAGCATATTTCTATGCGCGTAATTTAACAGCTCGACCTCACCCCACGGTGGGTCGAGCCGCCCGAACAGCCCGCGCATGCACGTCAAATAATCCGCGACCGGTTCATGTTCCCCCTGAGTGCGCCGCAAAATCTGATCGCGCAACGCGAATTGGAAGTCGGGGTCGCCGAACCGTGAGCGCATCGTGACCTCGAACTCACGCCACGAGAACCAACGAGACTTGCCCACACGGTACCACTCCAGTGCGATGCCGGTGAGGAAAAACGGCATACACTTGAGCATGTCGGTGTCGGCAATCGGCACAATGTCCCTCCCCTCCGATATTCGCAGGAGGAACGCCTCTACGTCACCTCCCGCCGCTCCGGAAAAACTTATATTCCAGCGACGCATCACGTTGTATGCGTCGCTGGTCGACATCGCGGGGTGATTCGAGCGCATCCCCGGCCTCGGGTCGGCGATCTCGGAACTTGCGGTACGAAAAGAGGAGGTATCTCCTCTGGCGGTAGCGATAACGGCGGTGGCGGTACCGCGCGGTACGGTGACGATATTCTCACCGTCGGCACTTTTAAGGTATCGGGGCTGACCTTCCCCGGCTCGAGGACCGTTCTATCGACGAACTCGGGTTCCTCCATTTTCCCCCCGATGTCTTCGCGCGTCAGGGGCGGGCGCATCGCGTCCTCCGCCGTCCCCGGCGGAGGAGGGTCTCGCCGCTCCGCTCGCTCGTAGCGCAGCAAGCTAGCACGGAGGGTCGCCGCGTTGCCCGCTGCGTTTATCCCGCGCGCCGTCGCTTGATCTCGCAGCTGCTCCAAGGGCAGCGCGTAGATCCACGCTTCGCGGTCGGAGTCTTCCGGCATGATTCTTCGATACTCCTCGTCGCGCACGAAACGGAACGGGAATCCTAAGCGTTACGAGAAACCCGCAGCCTAAACTTTGGTGTGGAAGCGACCAGCCTGACGGGAGCCTCTTCAACGGCGCTATTAGCCGTTACGGCACACGAAGAACGGTACACGAGAAAGAAAAAAAAATGGTCCCCCAACACCAACAATCACCCCGACAATTTGGTAGCCACCAGACAAACACCGGGACACCACCACAACGAGAGCAGCCTCGATATCCCGAGCAGAGCGTGATCACGGGAAAAAAAATATAGCAAAGAAACTCTGAGCGAAATAATCGATAATTCTTGCACCGTGACAAACGATCTCGCACGTGCCGAAATCCCACCGAAAAAAAACGAAAACGGAAAGTCGTGCTTAGCGTCGCAACCCGGAACCCGAAAAACCGTAAACACGAGTCCGAGCAAAAAAAAACGAGCCCGAGACGTGTCGTCGTTTTCCGCGACTTTCGGTTAATTTAAATTATCCTCCTTTGTCTCGACCAAATAGCGGAAATTATCTCGCCGAAATCGGGCCCCACGTTGGGCGCCAAAAATTTGCGACGCGATTATCGCTCGCCGTCGGCAAACTGCCGTCGGTCCGCGCGTCCGGCCAACCTAGCTCTCACCAAAATGGTTGGGCGCCAGGTGCAGCGGGCTGCACCGTTCACCAATGCTACGCGACACCTCACCAAGGGCCGAGACACGCGAAGTCGACGGGACCGGTAGCCCTGCGTATTTAAGTCGGTAGACGGGAAGGGTTCGTCGGAAGTCGGGAACGACCGGGAAAACACAAAAATAACGAGGCGCGTTTCGACTATCGTTTAGCTTTATTCTTTCGGGAATCGGAACGGTCCGACCCCCTCGGTACGATACACTCCGCTTGGGCTCTCGCGAATTCGAGATTGCCCGCTACGCCGGTAACTTTAACGAGACTTTCTATTCTCACGATACCGAAACGATAATGCAGGTGGAAGGTCTTACACAATCGGGAACCTCCCGGCGACGTGGTCCTCCTCTCGTCTCCCTCTCTCGCTCGCTCTGGCACACGCTGCCACCGACGTCTCCTCCGCTTGCTGACGCCAACAACTCCACCCACTAAACCCCTCGCTTGTATCTCCCCTTTTTCGGTAACTGATTTTTCTCCGGTACTATATCGAGGCAGATCTGCGATATTCGAGAGCGACAACAGGAGTCTCTTCTTTTTATCTCCTTCTCCCCTGACAGACTTCCTTGTCCGTCGGTGTTGTCTCGTGCTACCCGTCTCTCCCCGTTCCTCGGTAAAATCTCCCTATACGGGAATCCTTCCGCGGATCTTTGTTTTTCGATCCGCGGGACGGGTGCTCGGTCTCACTCTCTTGCTCACTCTCTCTCTCTCTTGCTCACACTCGCCCGATCTCAGTGTTCAGGCTGGCTTTGTTTAGCCGGCGTTCACGCGCCAAGCACGGGAACGCCGACCGTTCGGCGCGATACCCCTGCAGGCCTGTGGACAACGGAAGCGACAGCGAGAACCTTTCACGACGATACGAAACCGATACTAGCATTATAAAAGGAGTGCATTCACCTGGGGTGGCGGTCTTGCCGAGGGGGTGTCATCCTCTTCCTTCCTCCACCGATCCCTCCTCTCCTGATGTGCGGCGCAGGAGGTCCAGGGGCACAGAGCTCGGGGACGCGGGACCGTTCCACCTGCGCGCTCCGACTACTAACGCTAATTATTACGGGGGAGAGCGCAAGGCGACACCCCCCCCCGAGAGTCTCGCCTAAGGGCCGAAAGGTCGGCCTGTGACGGGCGCCTTTCCGGCTGCCACGTCACATTGTATATATAAACAGAGAATTTACAAGTGCATTTTATTATAATAAAAATACTGTCATGTATGTATTAAACAAGTTTTAATTCGATACAGTTTTTGGTGCAGCCGCACCAAGATTTTTTGTATTAAATATTTTTTATTGCCTTGTTATAATAATTAATTTTTATAATAACAAGTAAAATAATCATATAACTCAGTATTCTAATAAATAATGTAAATAAATAAATAAATAAATATTGTAAAATGATAAATTTTGTAAAAATTTATGTTATTGACATCTTATGTAGTTAGTTTTTCTTGAATTTTCTTGAATAATAATAACCTTTAAAAGGATATCTTTTTTAAATTTTGGACACTATTAATTAACGTGTTAAATTTTTATAACACGATATAATGTTTACTTGTAAAAACTTATGTTATATAAATTATAATAACAAGTAAATTAATCATATAACTCAGTGTTGTGATAAATATCATTTTTACTTGTAAAAACTTATGTTATGTACATAATAAATATATATCTTCAAAAAAGGAAATAATTAGAATTTGAGATTTCTAAAAATATTAAGTATCAGGTGTAGTAAAAAGAAATCCATTATTTTTGCATGAAATTGAAGGTTTTAATTACCATAGTTAGAATGATCCGATTTAGGTCAAATATGCGCCGTTTTGTTCGATAACTTGTTACCATTTTGAAGGTAATTTCATTATGCCTCTCTCATAGAAGCCCTCGTCCCTATTGGCAAAAAATTGAGACAGTCGATTTTCACAAGCCTCCCTTGAAGCGAATTTTTCACCAGCAAAATTGTTCGCCATGGACAGGAACAGATGGTAATCACTTGGTGCTAGGTCCGGACTATAAGGTAGATGCATAAGAACCTCCCAACCAAGCTCCCGGAGCTTCTGACGATCACTATCGATGTGTGTGGCCTGGCGTTGTCCTGATGGAACACAATTCCTCTCCTATTGGCCAAAGCTGGCCGCTTCTGGGCGATTGCTTCCTTCAGACGGTCCAATTGTTGACAGTACAGTTCCGAGTTAAGAGTTTTGCCGAAGGGGAGCAGCTCATAGTAGATAATTCCCTGCCAATCCCACCAAACACACAGCAAAACCTTCCAGGCCGTCAATCCTGGCTTGGCCACCGTTTCCGCCGGCTCATCGCGATTCGACCACGACCGTTTTCGCTTGACATTGTCGTAAGTGATCCACTTTTCATCACCAGTGACCAACCGCTTCAGAAATGGGTCGATTTTGTTGCGATTCAGCAGCGATTCGCAGATGGAAATTCGGTCCATGAGGTTTTTTTTCGTTAACTCGTGTGGCACCCATATATCGAGCTTCTTTTTGTATCCAGCCTTATTCAAATGGTTCCAAACGGTTTTTTGTGCAATCTTTAGCTCTTGGGCAATCGAAACAGTGCTTACACGACGGTCGGACTCGACAATGTCCATGATTTTATCGATATTTTCGACAATTGGCCTTCCAGTGCGTGGTGCATCTTTGACATCGAAATTACGGGAATGGAATCGACGAAACCAAAATTGCGCGTGATTGGCTGTTACAGTATCAGGACCATAAACACTATTCACATTTTCAGCCGCCTGGCTTGCGTTTTCGCACTTTATCGAAGAAAAACTGTAAAATATAGCGTATTTTCTCTTTGCTAGTGTCCATCTTTGACGCGCGCTCAAACAAAACTGAGTCACCTAATCACAAAACTGTTAGAAAAGTTTTTTAGTACGAAATCTCATCTTTCTAATGCCATCTAGTGGAACCCGATCGGACATATACAACGCGAGATACAGATAACTAAAGCCATCTATTGGAAAAATAATGGATTTCTTTTTATTACATCTAATATATGATTTCTCAGTTGGCGTTACTGTTTTAATATATCACTTCTTTTGTATAAGTTTTAATTGTAAAAACTTATGTTATGTACACATACACTCAAATGCAAAAAACCCGGTACACTAAAAATTTGGGAAAAAATTACAAAACTTTAAATGATCATAATTTGGTAAATAATGAAGATATAAATATGCGCAGAAATGCAAAATGAAGCTTGAAACGTCCTCTTTAAGAATATCTGAATGGCAATTATGCTCGGCCATTTTTTTCAAAATGGCGGATGATAAAGTGAGAGGATGCAAAATTGATAATCAAAGGTCCGTGTTTGCGATGGTGCATGGCGTGCATCAGGTATCGCAGCGTAATGGGACCAAATGCACATGAAAGTATAGAGTGTTATCTTTAAAATGCTACTTTACCGAGCTCGATGTGATCATTTTTCACTGAGTTGTTCCAAATTTTGCTAAAAATGCGGTTTTCTTGTTAAATTTGCATAATTCAGTGAATAAGTATCGCATCAAGCTCTATAACGAAGTATTTTAAAGAAAACATTCTATACTTTTAGGTACTTTTCGTCCCATTGAGCTGCGACACTTACTTTGCTCCATGCGCCGTGGCACGCTCGAACCTTTTTTTAGCAACTTTTCATGTTCTCCTTTTTATCACCCGCCATTTTGAAAAAATATCGTTGCGCACAATTTCGATAGATCTTTCGAAAATCTTACGGTTTCAAAGCTTTCAAACCATTTTCGAAATTTGCTGCTAGGATATTTAGGTGTCGAGATATTCAATTTCGAATTTGCAACAAATGTCGATTCAGCGAGGCTTAAGGGGCTAAGAGGCTCTGCGGTTTGTTTGGCTCTTTCATAATTTCAATAGCTGTGTTCATGTTTCTCTATATAATAATTTGCATAACCTGCACAATATATTCAATGATTTGAATTTATTATTTTGAAAGCCAGGGAAATGAAAGTAAAATTCAATTTAGGTTCTTCATTTTGCGTAATCGATATTACGTAATAAAGATGAATTGCGTTTTAAGATACCGCTGTCATTAGCTCAAATTATGGTTGTAAGTCTTCCCAATATAAACCGCATGGAGTTTTACTGGTAGGAAAAGTCCCATTGTATGTAGTGTGTGTGTGTGTGTGTGTGTGTGTGTGTGTATATTTGTATACCACAAGGATAAGGACCCCGTGGTTCGTCAGCTCCACAGTATTTCAAGATTTCACACCCTCCTTGTGGTGTGTGTGTGTGTGTGTGTGTGTGTGTGTGTGTGTGGTGTTACAGCAGAGATAAGGACCCCGCAGTTCGTCACTCCTGCAGTAATTAATGACTCCAAACCCTCTCTGCTGTGTGTCTGCTGTGTGTGTACTAATAGTGGGTATGACTGCCTCGTGCGCGTATTACCTCATTCATACGATCAGGCATACTCCTTATTAGTCTTTTAATTTCATTCTGCGTAGTTGTATTCCATTCGTTTTCGAGAATTATTCGCAGTTCTCGCAGTGACTAAGGAGCAGGTACGTGATTTCGTACTTTCCTGCCGAGGTTGTCCCATAAGTGTTCGATTGGATTTAAATCTGGACTATTTGCTGGCCAATCAAGTCGATTTATGCCAACTTCATCGAAGAAATCAAGCACTCTTCTCGCAGTGTGTGGTCGAGCATTGTCTTGCATAAACAAGAAGTTCTCTCCGATGAAGGGTGCGTACGGAACAACATACGGAATGAGTATGTCTTCCACGTATACATCTGCGTTCATATTCTTGTCAAAAAAGTGCAGATCTGTATGAGCATTAGCTGAAATTCCTGCCCAAATCATTACAGAGCCTCCATTGTAGCTATGCCTCTCACTTACCGTACAGTCTGCAAATCGTTCTCCACCGCGACGATAAACTCGTTCTCGTCCATCTGGAGAATAGACACAAAAACGAGATTCATCGCTAAAGAGTACTTTGCTCCAGTCTGCGTAAGTCCAGTCTCTATGCTCAACTGCAAAATTGAGTCGAGCTACGCGATGGTGACATTTAAGCAAAGGTACAGCTGCTGGCCTGTGCGAAAGCAGATTTTGTTCCTTTAATCTTCTCCAAACGGTGTTAACGGATACATTAATGTTGCGGACATCCCTTAAATTGTTTCCAATTTGAACAGATGTTCGAAGTCTGTCTCTTAACGAATTTGAAACAATAAATCGGTCATCATTGTGATTGGTACGAGAGCGGTCCGATAAGTACTTAGCCTCACCGCCCGATGGCGCCACTATCGCAAGAGAAATTTACTATCGTGTAGTACATTTTCGTAGACGGCTACTGTCGAAATTTCAGCCGAATCGGACTCGTAGTTTTGTGTTGACCGCGTGTGAAAGCGGGCGTGTCCGCGGATTTTAGAAAAATGGAAAAAGAGCAATATCGGTCGGTGATTCGATTCTTGTTTTTGGAAGGGAAATCGCGCAGAGAAATCAAAGAGCGCTTGGATGCTGTGTACGGTGACTCTTCTCCTTCGATGGCGACTGTCAAAAAATTGGTTTAACGAGTTTCAACGTGGTCGCACGTCGGTTTTTGATGAGCCACGCCCAGGTGCCCCGAAAACGGCTACCACAGAGGATAACATGACAAATATCCACGATCTCGTATTGGCAGACTACCGATTGAAGATGCGCGAGATAGCTGAGACAGTAGGCATCTTAAAAGACCGCGTGGGTCATATCCTGCATGAAATTTTGGGCATTAGAAAGCTGTCGGCGCGATGGGTGCCGCGTTTGCTCACTCCGGACAACAAGCGCAACCGTGAGACCACTTCAGAGCATGTTTGACGCTGTTTAAGCGCAATCCGAAGGAGTTTCTGCGTCGTTTCGTGACCGTCGACGAAACATGGATCCACTGGTACACACCAGAGACCAAGGAACAGTCGAAACAGTGGACTTCACCCGGCGAACGTGCTCCGAAGAAGGCGAAGACTGTCCTATCGGCCGGAAAGGTGATGGCCACCGTTTTCTGGGATTCACAAGGTGTGATCTACATCGACTACCTGGAGAAGGGCAAAACGGTCACAGGGCTGTACTATGCCGAATTATTGGGCCGATTCGACGCCGAATTGCAGAAAAAATGGCCCCATTTGGCGAAGAAAAAAGTGCTCTTCCACCATGACAACGCACCGGCTCACACCTCCGCCCTCGCCATGGTCAAATTGGTCGAATTGGGCTACGAACTGCTGCCCTATCCACCGTATTCTCCAGATTTGGCCCCGTGCGACTTTTTGTTTCCAAACTTGAAAAAGTCACTCGCCGGGCAGAAATTTGAGTCGAATGAGGAGGTCATCGCCGCCACGGAGGCCTACTTTGCAGACCTCGAGAAAACGTATTTTTTAGACGGGTTAAAGAAGTTGGAGCATCGCTGGGTCAAGTGTATCGAGCTAAAAGGAGACTATGTTGAGATATAAATCGCCACTTTTCCAAAATTTTCGTTTTTCTTTTGTAGGCTAAGTACTTATCGGACCACGCTCGTACATCGAGGACGTCCCGAACCAGGCCTTCTATGGAAAGAATTGGTTTGTAAGTACCTGGCATAAGCACGTTGCACAGTTGACACTGACAAATCAAGTGCCTGGGCAACGTACCTTCGACTTCTGCCATCTTCAATTAAAGCAATAACTTGAGCAGCCTTTTCAGGATTTATCGTCGTCATAATCGACGCAATAATTTCGATGCGAAACAATCAATTATGGTTTAAATTGATGAAGTTGCACGAAGCAACGCGCCTCGAAAGGAAAAGATCACGGAAAAAGAAAAGTCGCACGAGGCAGCGCTTATCGGAGTGAACACGTTCGGAAAAGGAAAATTGTTTGTCTTTGTTTATTTTCTTGGCACATACATTTAAGAAAAATCCAGTCAAGCCAGGCGTTAAAGCCCGGCGCACCGATAGAATCTCAGTCAAGCCAGAACGTAAGCCCGGCGTACTGACAAACTCGCGAAGTCCAGCGTACAAGAGATAGTGCCACTATCGGCGGTGGACCGTACGAAGGCCAAAAGCTGTACGAAGGCAATCTCTGATCGTCTCCGCGGGCACTCTTATATGCCCTGGGCAGCTCGAACTCGCGTGCGAGCCGAGGGGCTCGCGCGCGCGACAACCTAGATCGCCGCGTCGCGGCGGCTCCGTGGACTAGGAGCGCCAGGGAATTTCGACGTTCAGGTGGCGTCCAGCGACTCGGCATCCCGCGCGCCGGGTCACCGCGAACTCAAGCGCGATCCTAAACAGCATATTCAAACTGTGTACCATAATGGCCAATCGTACGGAGAAGGTAGAGAGCTAGGAACAGCTTCGCGAATTAAAGTGTATACCACAGTGATCATGCGTAACTGAAGGGTAAAGAATGATAACTTTTGATAAAAATTAAATTTCCAATTCGCAAAATTGTGTAAATTATTGTATAGAGAATAATGAACGCGGCTATTGAAATTATGAAAGAGCCAAACGAACCGCAGAGCCTCTTAGCCCCTTAAGCCTCGCTGAATCGACATTTGTTGCAAATTCGAAATTGAATATCTCGACACCTAAATATCCTAGCAGCAAATTTCAAAAACGGTTTGAAAGCTTTGAAGCCGTACTTCTCGAAAGATCTATCGAAATTGTGCGCAACGATATTTTTTCAAAATGACGGGTGATAAAAAGGAGAACATGAAAAGTTGCTAAAAAAAGGTTCGAGCGTGCCACGGCGCATGGAGCAAAGTAAGTGTCGCAGCTCAATGGGACGAAAAGTACCTAAAAGTATAGAATGTTTTCTTTAAAATACTTCGTTATAGAGCTTGATGCGATACTTATTCACTGAATTATGCAAATTTAACAAGAAAACCGCATTTTTAGCAAAATTTGGAACAACTCAGTGAAAAATGATCACATCGAGCTCGGTAAAGTAGCATTTTAAAGATAACACTCTATACTTTCATGTGCATTTGGTCCCATTACGCTGCGATACCTGATGCACGCCATGCACCATCGCAAACACGGACCTTTGATTATCAATTTTGCATCCTCTCACTTTATCATCCGCCATTTTGAAAAAAATGGCCGAGCATAATTGCCATTCAGATATTCTTAAAGAGGATGTTTCAAGCTTCATTTTGCATTTCTGCGCATATTTATATCTTCATTATTTACCAAATTATGATCATTTGAAGTTTTGTAATTTTTTCCCAAATTTTTAGTGTACCGGGTTTTTTGCGTTTGAGTGTATATACTTAAAAAAAATAATTTGAATTTATAATAATAACCTTTAAAAAGATATCTTTTTTAAATATTGAACACTATTAATAAACGTGTTAAAATTTTATAACGCGATATCATTTTTACTTGTAAAAAGTTACGTTAAGTACATTATAATAACAAGTAAAACAATCATATAACTTAGTGTTATAATAAATAATGATAAATTAAATATTGGACATTACTAATAAACGTGTTAAATTTTTATAACATGATATCATTTTTACTTGTAAAAACTTACGTTATGTACATAATATATATCTTTAAAAAAGGAAATAATTTAAATTTGAGATTTCTAAAAATATTAAGTGTACGATTTCTCAGTTGGCGCTACTGTTTTAATATATCACTTCTTTTGTATAAGTTTTACTTTTAAAAACTTATATTATATAGGAGCGCAAAAAAGTTCTGAGCCCTAAATTTCATACTACTGAAACCACAATTTAAATTGCATTAATTTTCCCGCCCTCTTGCGGTTTTAAAGCAGTGACATTTGGTCTTTCGAAACATCATGCGATTTGGCGTTTGATGCACATAACCTTAAAATCAGCAGTGTTCACGATGGCAATAACAAAAGAGCATATTCGATTTTCCATCCACTTCGCGTTTCATCTGAAGGAAAATGCTGCTGAAGCCACTGAAATGATCTGTGTTGCATATGGAAAGAACGCTGTAAGTTATGCTACGTGTAAAAGGTGGTCTCAAAAATTTCGCCAAGGAGATTTCAGTCTTGAAGATGAACCGCGTGCTGGACGCCCTCAAAAGATTGAAACGGACGAACTGCAAGCATTGTTGGATATAAACTCTGCACAAACTGAAAAGGAGCTTGCAGAACAACTTGGCGTTACGCGACAAGCCATTTCCACACGTTTACATGCAATGGGAAATGTTCAAAAGGAAAGCAGATGGGTTCCGCATGCACTGTCCGAAGACAACAAAAATCGACGGCGTGACACGGCACTCACTTTGCTTTCAAGGTTCCGGAAAAAGGATTTTCTGCACCAAATCATTACAGGTGATAAAAAATGGATACTTTATGATAATCCGAAGCGTAAAAAATCATGGGTTGACCCTGGTCAACCTTCGACATCGACGTCAAAGACCAATATTCACGCCAAGAAGGTTTTGCTTTGCATATGGTGGGATTGGAAAGGTGTATTGTATTACGAGTTATTACAGCCGGGTGAAACAGTAACCGCAGATCGCTATCAGCAACAATTGAGCAATTTGAGCGATGCGTTTGAAGAAAAGAGGCCATTTACTGGCAAAGGACGTCGTAAAGTGATACTACTTCATGACAATACCCGACCATATGTTGCGAAAGTGACTCAGGATCATATCTTTGCGTTAGGCTGGGAACTTCTTCCGCATGCGGCGTATAGCCCAGACATGGCGCCTTCCGATTACTACCTATTCCGGTCTATGCAACATTTCTTGGCTGATACACATTTTGTGACACTTGAAGAGATAATTGAAGAGATACGAAAATGCATTGATGGCTTTATCGCCTCGAAGCCGGTGAGCTTCTACCATCAGGGAATTCGCAAGCTGCCCGAAAGATGGCAAAAGGTCATCGATGCAAAAGGGGGAATATTTCGTTGATTAATATAGTTTTGTTTGTTTTTAAATAAATTTTGAATTTTGCAAAAAAAGGCTTAGAACTTTTTTGCGCTCCTAATACATACTTAAAAAGAATAATTTGAATTTGAAATTTCTAAAAATGGCACAATACGTGTTGCGCTTGTACTTGGCGCCTTTTTTTACCGTTTTGTTTAAAAAGGTTATTATAATAAATTTTACATGTAATTATTTTTACTTGTAAAAAGTTATGTTAAGTACATTATAATAATAAGTAAAACAATCATATAACTCAGTGCTGTAATAAATAATGATAAATTAAATATTGGTATGTATAATACCGATATGATACCTTTGGTTATATTAGCGTGTTGTATTTTACACAATATTTGTATCGACAACGAAGATGAACCGTTTGACAACATTATAGAACCAATGGAAATGATTGAGCATAATAATATACTTTTACAAAATGATGAAAAAAGAGACATCATTGCACAGTTATTAAATTAAGTATATTAAGTATATATGTGATGTGTATATAAATATGTAATATAATGTATATATATAAATAGTGAATACATAAATTGATTTATGAAAGAAACTAAAAAATTTGTTTTTAATATTTATATAATTATTATCGATAATCGGAATACAGCCTTAGATATAAAGAGAGCCTGTGGCTTTAATATACCTCTTACAAAAAATAGTCTAGTAGTACAAAAGAATCAGTAAAGGGAATACTGAAGAGGGAGACTGAAGAATTCCTTTGTCCATACTGATCATTCAGTACTGAGTACTAAATTTTTCGTATTACTACCATTTTCTCATAAAGGATTTCTGGAACATAATGGTAACAATAAACACATTACAGGGTAATAACAAATAATTTGAGAATTATAAATATATATTAATATATATTGATTAAAATATATTTATTACATTTTGTAACATACATAAACTGAATATATAATTGTGTTCCGTACGGCACGTGATGCCGTACGGAAAGTCGGTGCGAGTCAACGCTGCAAGGCGGGCGGCCTGGTGCCCGGGGCGTTCTCGCTGGCGGCGGGGGACTCGGGTTCTCGCGAGCGGGCGCGCGGGACCCCCACTAGGTCCAACCGCGGCCGCTACACGGCGCGGCTCGCGATTCCGCTGCCCGCGGGCAAGATTCGACCGCCCGGATATATAACCAGGCGCGCGATGCCTGGTCCTGGCCTTGTCTTGTCTTCTGCCTGGCCAGTTTAGGTAGCAAGTAGTGCTACACGTTAGTGCATCGTGTTACTGGTGATTACCGACGCGCTTCCTAGGGCGATCGGGTATTTCGTTTCAGATTCGAACCACTGCTCTATAGACTCTGCTGAGTTGAAGGTGGCGCCGACACACCCTGCTGGGTTGAGGCAAATGGTTCGAATCTCGTTTTGTGATCTCGGGCTCACGCCGTTGCCGTGATCTTAGGAGCGACTCGACCGTCTCCTCGGAGCTTCGAGCTCCCTTATTGCCCAAGTGTCCGTAGGGGGCCTGGCGGTTTTGGAGCGGCTCGGTCGCAGTCCTAGAGCGTTCGCGCTCCTTCGTCCAAGTGTCCATTGGGAACTTGGCTTTCTCGCAGGAGCGACTTGGTCGTCCTGCGAGCCGGAGCTCTCGGAGCTCCGTTTCCACGCGTCCTCGGGACCGTGGCTGGCTATTGGCCATTACGCCCGGAAGGGCAGGCCATCGGAAACGACGGAGGTCGTTTCGTGGCACGTCCTTGGCGTGCTTCGGGTGCCGCGCACCGTTGACGTCACGGACGTGTGTCCTGCGGGACTTGCGTAGGCGACGTTGTTTCGCTTGTATATAGCTACGTTTAGGTTCTTCTGCGTCGTTCTTCTGCGTTATTCTCTTCTGCGTTACTACTGCGTCTATTGCGTCCATTGCGTTTACACTGCGTGTCACTTTACGTCGGCACGTGCGCGTGCTTCTTCTCTCTTGTTCTCGCCGCCGTCCCTGGGCATGGCCCAGTCGGCGCGCGATGTTGCCTGATCAGCAGGGTCTGTGATCGCCTTGCGAGGCCCCGGCCTTTGATCAGGACGACCGGACGGTCGCCGAGCGGACTCGAGCGAGCCTAGACGCAGGCGGACGTCGCTCTGCGATCCCGTACTTCCAGCCAGCTCTCCGGAGCTATCATATGTTCGGGCTAGTTCCGAACAAATTGAAATGTCTAATATTCTAATTATTATACATTAATTAACTTTATATATATTAACGTAAATCAAGTAATAAATAAAAAATTAACTTTAAATCGTAAATTAATATTAATTTTGAATTAAAAATAAAAGAAATTAAAATCAGTCAAACTAAAAATAAAAGAAATTTCATTATATATGTCAAACACTTTTTTTTTTGGTCACACAGGGGAAATCCATTATGGATACACCCTCCCCTTGGGAGGGAGGGAGTTATATCGGACTCTTACCGACTAAAACCTCTGCGGAATGTCTACCTGTCGGACCGTGAGGAGGGGAATCAAGGGAACTACTCCCGTATTCCCTTCCCAACCCCCCGGCCTCAGGGCTCCCTTCCGGAAGCCCCTCGCCACCTGTGTACCGCGCCCTGTTCCACGAAGGGAATCCAGGGTGCGGTCCCCGACGGGGATTGCCCCCGCCGGTTGGCCTTCTGGTATCTCCTGTCAAGGAGGGAGGGAACATCCACCCTCCCTCCTTACCCCCTTCCCACTAGTCAGGGAGGGGAGGATTTGTAGAGGAGCGGGCCCAGCCCCAACCGGGGCACCGCTCCCCCTGTCCCTACTTGTCCGGTCGCTCGGGGGGGAAAGCAGGGAAGGCGTCTCGCCGCCCCCCTACTCCCCCCCTTGCGACCGGAGGCGGGCCCGAGGCGGCCGAGGAGCTCCAGACCCTCTCGGATCGAGGAGCCCCCATCGGCCGGCGCTGCTTCTGGCCCGCTGTCGCGTCCTTCTACCCCCGGGGGTCTCCTTCTGGGACATTACTGTCTCACAGAAGGAGACCGCCGCTGTCCACACCTCCTCTCTCCCGCACATGGCTTTGACCATGTGCGGGAGCGAGGCGATGCGCCGTGTCCTCCTGCGCGGGGCAGTGGTGGCACCGGGTGGTGGGCTCCTTCCTTATCCGGCGCAGGTACCGACCGAAGCAGCCGTGCCTGGTCAGCACCTGCGCCAGACGGAAGGATAGTCCACGTCCCCTCCTGCCTGTCAACTCGGACAGGCAGGGACGGACAGCCTCGGCCGTCGCTGGCCCCGGACCCCGGGGATCGGAGAGAAGGTCTTTCCATTTCTCCCGAGTCCGGGCCTCGGCCTGGAGTCTCAGACCATTCAGGACCCTGACCGACACGTTTCCCTCCCTGTGGAACTCCTTCACCCTTCAGTATAGGAGGTGTCTCTCCTCTGCTAGGAGTTCCACAGGGGGAACGCCGGCCAGGGTCGTCGCCGCCATGTACGAACGGTCCGGTACCCCCGAATCGCCCTGATTAGTACTGGCCGGAGGGTCTGCCGCAGGGCGCGCTTGCCGCCGCGACAGGCCCCAGCTTGGGCCCATATGGGCGCCCCGTACAGGGCGATCGAGAGCACCGCCGTGATGTACAGGCGGCTAGCTCTCCAGCCTGGACCCCCTTGGGTGCGCGTCAGGCTAGCAGCAGCCAGTCCTGCTTTGCGCACCCTGGGGGCCAGATCCCTAAAGTGGGGTCCGAATCTCCATCGGCTGTCCAGCGTCAGGCTGAGATATCTCATCGTCGGCCCGACGCGGACGTGAACTCCATCTACGAGTACCCGGGTCCTCCGCGGCGCCCTCCGACCCTTGCCGTGCAAGAACACGGCTTGGGTCTTTTGGGGCGTCACCTTGAGACCTAGGTCTCTGATGGTACCTACCACCGATACCAGTGCCGTCTCCGCTAGGAGGCGGGCTTCCCCCCAGCTCTCCCCCCCAGCTATCACTAATGTGTCGTCCGCGTAGCAGACGACGTGGCAGCCGAGGGGAAGCGGAGTGCGTAGCACCCGGTCGAACGCGATGTTCCATAGCAGGAGGCCGAGGACCGACCCCTGCCGAACACCGCGCTCCATTGCGCGCCGGCCCTGGACCCCGCCTTCCATCGGGAAGGCGAGGTCCCTGCCCCCGAAGTAGGCCGAAATGATTCGCCGGAGGTAGGCGGGCACCCCGTGGTGTTCGAGGGCCCGCCCAATCTCCGGCCAGGGCAGGGTGTTGAAGGCATTTGTTATGTCCAACGAAACCGCCAACAACACCCCGCCCTCCTCCACGACCGCCTGGGTCAGGTCCCGGAAGCATTGGATAGCATCCAACGTCGATCTTCCGGGCCTGAACCCGTATTGGTCGTGGAGGTCCGGCCCCTCCGAGGACAGATGCTGGACGAGGCGGTCGGCAACGATGTGCTCCAGCATCTTGCCCGCCTCGTCCAGCAGGCATATCGGCCTGTAGGCCGACGCACTCCCGGGTGCTTTGCCCTCCTTGGGAAGGAGGACCAATCTGGCCCTCCTCCACTCTGGGGGGAATACCCCCTCCTTAAGACACCTGCTGAAAACCCTGCGCGTGGCTTCGGACAGGTTTCCCTCGCCGAAGGCGAGGGCCCAGGCCCGGCCAGGAATTCCGTCGGGGCCAGGGGCTTTCCCTTGGCCCCGAGCCTTTTCCTGGCCGCAGTGAGCTCCTCTGGACTCACCGCCAGGCCCTCGTCCCAATCACCCTCCCCCAACGGTGGGGTCGGGATCTTGGGGGGGCCCCCTTCTGCCCTCGAAAAGAGGGTATCCAGGAACCCCTCGAGGGTCTGGCGGTCTAATGTCTCCGTTGGTGGGGGCGCCTATGGTCGGATCTTACCCATGACCCTTTTGTATGGGCGCCCCCACGGATCATCATCCAGGAAGCTCACTATCCGCTCCCAGGCCGCTCGCTTAGCCTCGACGATGCCGATCTTGAGGGTTTTCCTGGCATTCAGGTAGCCCTCTTTTGTCCTTGCGACATCCCCGCCTCGTCGCCGGGCCCGATAGTACTCACGTCCGGCATGGACGGAGGAGTCTCGGAGCGCCTTCAGCTCCTCCGTCCACCAGTACATGGCCCGACGCCGGCGGGGGTGGGATTGGGGCATCGCGACGTCGCATGCCGACGCCACAATGCCCACTATTTCCCCAGCCCCGTTCGCGGGGCTGGGATCCCACTCACCTGGCCCCACGTCTAGGTGCCAGGTGGCCGCAAGGACGGCCGCCCGAAACCTGTCCGAATCGAGTCGATTAAGGGCCCATCTTTTGGGGAGGGGAAAGCTCCCCTCTCCTGGGCAGCGGGCCAGCACCTGTGCGGGTTTGGGGAGGCGGAGGACCCACGCTATATGTCTGTGATCAGACAACAATTCGCCCTCCGCCTCCACCCTCCATTCCTGGAACAACCCCGCGGCCGAGGGGGTGGCCCAGGTCAAATCTATGACCGACCCCCCCCCTGGCCGCATACAGGTGCTGGTTCGTTGAGCCCCTGTTCGTTAACAGGAGGCCCAGCCCCGCTGCCCAGCCGGTCACAGACTCGCCCCGAGGGTCCCTTTGCCGGGGACTGCGACCCCATCCTTCCGAGTGGGCGTTGAAGTCCCCGGCAATCACGACAGGTCGGGGATGCCACCTACGTACCAGTTCCCCGATCCTGTCGAGGACCCTCTTCACTGGGGCGAGCTCCCCGAGACCGGCCTTGTTCCTGTGGTGGGGGAGATACACCCCCACCACAGTGATAGGCCCCAATCGACCGCCACGTACGAGGACCCGTTCTCCCTGAAAGCACAGGGAGGGGTCCCCGCCGCAGGGTTATATATGTCAAACACTTTACTACGTCAAACTATAGTATGTCAAACTAAAATAAATATCTCTTTAGTTTTATTATCATAATTATATGATATAAAATAATAAGAAATATAAAATAATAAAATATATATAAAAGGGAAAGCTATAAATATACTATAAAAACTATAAAAAACTATAAAAAGAAAAACAAAACGAAACAAGTGTAAAACTATCTTGAACGTTATAAATATTATTTCTTTAAATATTCTTGAAATAGTGTCAAAAATTTATTTTTTATTTCTATATTTTCATTATGATGCCTCTCTCTTTGTTCATAAAGCTTTTCATAATATGAAGCTAAATCTTCCTTTCTTGAACGTTTATTGACATGTCTTATAATATTAGAATTTTTGGGTGCTACATTTTCTTTTTCTCCGTCGGATTCAATATTTTCTACAGTTCGTTTGTGCAGGCGAAATCCATGTGTGCTTGAAGCCAATGATATGGGTTGTATTTCGGGTGTGGTATTCATAAAATCGTCTATTATATCAAAATATTCCCATGACGTTTTAGCTCTACCAGTCTTATTGTTTGCATCCAGTACTGATTTGTATTTTGTTTTAGATTTTTCCATTTAATACAACATTGTTCGTCAGTAACTTTGTAACCTTTTTTATAGAAGTTACTCGCTATTTCCTTCCATACTTTTTTTTGGATGGTCGATTTTTGTTTAAATTTAAAATATGCTGTCTGACTTCTTCTATTAGAAGTTTTATTGTTTGCATAGTCCATCGATATTTATCATTTTCTGTATGAAAAATATAAAAAATTTATTACAACTTAATAATCTCTCCATATATATTGTGAAAGATAATTGTGCAAAATATTAATTTTTTTATTTCAAAAACAAAAAATTTAAAAAGACAGATTGTATTAATATATAATTAGTTTACTTATAGAACAATTAAAATCTGTGATGGTACACAATATTTTAAAACTATTTCAAAATATTTCATAATATTTTATAAATACAGTAAGACTAGTAGAGCTAAAACTCATGGAATATTTTGATATAATAGACGATTTCATGAATACCACACCCGAAATACAACCCGTATCGTTGGCTTCTAGCACACATGGATTTCGCCTGCATAAATGAACTGTAGAAAATATTGAATCTGACGGAGAAAAAGAACGAACTGTAGAAAATATTGAATCCGACGAAGAAAAAGAAAATGTAGCACCCGAAAAATTCTAATATTATAAGACATGTCAATAAACGTTCAAGAAAGGAAGATTCAGCTTCATATTATGAAAAGCTTTATGAACAAAAGAGAGGGGCATCATAATGAAAATATAGAAAAAAAAAATAAATTTTGACACTATTTCAAGAATATTTAAAGAAATAATATTTATAACGTTCAAGATAGTTTTACACTTGTTTCGTTATGTTTTTCTTTTTATAGTTTTTTATAGTTTTATAGTATATTTATAGCTTTTTCCTTTATATATATATTATAATTTTATATTCTTATTATTTTATATCATAAAACTATGATAATAAAACCAAAGAGATATTTATTTTTAGTTTGACATACTACAGTTTGACGTAGTAAAGTTTTAGTATTAGTTTTTCCTTTTATATATATTTTATTATTTTAATGCTGTCTAAGATAATAATAATCCAGTAAACATCAAATAAAATTTACGTTAATGTAATAACGTTAATGTAACATAACTTTTACTTGGTGTTTACTGGGAAATATTGTCTTTTCAATAATATGATATACTACATGGGCTGAAAAGTCTTTGGCCTGACATATAGATGGCGCCACAAACTAAAAATCCTTATATTTCCTATAGAGTACCAACCTTAACTTAGATGCTGTAAAAATTTCATGATATTTCGTTGACTCGTGTACAAGTTATAGCTTTCGAAGTGACGTTACCTCTGAATTTATCTTTTACTATGGAAAAAAGTGAATTTCGTGTTTTGATTAAACATTGCTTCCTGATGGGGAAAAAAACACTGTGAAGCAAAGGCATGGCTTGATAAATGTTACGGCACATCTGCCCCACCGAATTCAACCATCAAATATTGGTTTGCTGAGTTTCGTCGTAACCGTACGAGTATAAATGATGCACCACGTTCAGGAAGGCCAAATGAGGCAGTTACTCCAGAAAACATCCAGAAAATCAGTGAAATCGTGTTGAATGACCGCAAAATGAAATTGAGTGAGCTAGCTAACATCATAGGCATCTCAAAGGAACGCGTTGGTCATATCATTCATGAATATTTATACATGAAAAAGCTTTGCGCGCGTTGGGTGCCGCGTTTTTTGACAATTGAGCAAAAAGCGGAACGTGTTCGACTTTCAAAGCAAAATCTGGCCCTGTTTAACCGTAATAAGAAGGAGTTTTTGCATCGATTTGTCACAATGGATGAAACATGGATCCATCACTACACACCGGAGTCCAATCGGCAGTCAGCGGAGTGGTTATTGCCTGGTGAAAGCCGTCCGAAGCGCCCGAAGACACAACAATCAGCCGGCAAGGTTTTGGCCAGTATTTTTTGGGATGCGCATAATATAATATTCATTGATTATCTTGAACATAGTAAAACTATCAATAAAGAATATTACTGTACATTACTGGATCGATTGGACGACGAGGTCAAGGTCAAACGGCCACATTTGGCAAAGAAAAAAATTTTGTTTCACCAAGACAATGCTCCAGCTCACTCGGCACGACCGATAAATTAAAGAAATTGCGCTATGAATTGGTCCCGCATCTCCCGTATTCTTCAGACCTGGCCCCCAGCGACTATTTCCTTTTTCCCCGACTGAAGCAGTGGCTCGCTGGTAAAAGATTTTACTCGAATGAGGAGGTCAAGTTGGAAACAAATGCCTATTTTGAGGGTCTTGACACCGAGCACTATAAGACCGGCATCGAAATGTTAGCGGACCGTTACACTAAGTGCATTACTCTAAATGGAGATTATGTCGAGGAATAACACACTTTTTTCATTAAAAAATCGTTTTTTCATTGTTAAGCCAAAGACTTTTCAGCCCATGTAGTATATACCGTATTGATCCTGTTCACATAGGTTTTCCTCTTGTACACATGCCATACTGATTTTCAAATATCTAAAACAATGATTATTTTGATATACTTATATGCTAATAATTGAAGTAGACGCAGATAAACTAATAGACTAGCATAAATACGTCAAGATACATCATTATACAAACAGAATTTTGTTAATATGTAAAAGAAGGCATCTGATGCCATGAAAATTGTGTCAATATTGCAAAAATTTTCTATTGTCATAAAAATTGCTACCAATATGCTGGCAAAAAAACTAAATTAATACTAAATTATTGTAGTAATAAAAAGACCATACTATGTTCAGTATTCTGTCTATCCGAGGAGTGGCAGGTTATTCATTATAGTCTTTTTTTTTTTGTATAACGCAGGGGAAATCCATCATGGATACCCCCTCCCCTTGGGGATGGAGGGGGTTATGTCGGACTCTTACCGACTAAAACCCCTGCGGAATGTCTACCTGTCGGGCCGTTGGGTGGGGAGTTAGGGGAACTGCTCCCGCCCTCCCCAACCCCCCCGGCCCCAGGGCTCTCCGGGAACCCACGCCATCTATGTACCGCGCCCTGTCCCACTGAGGGAGTCCAGGGCGCGGTCCCCGGTGGGTTGCCCCACTGAGGGAGTCCAGGGCGCGGTCCCCGGTGGGTTGCCCCACCGGTTGGCCTTCTGGTCACACCTATTAGGTGGAAGGGGACACCCACCCCTTCTCCTTTGCCCACCCTTCTCCGTCCCACGCCTCCTCGCTCCCCCCTTCGGCACCTCACCGCCCCTCGAGGGCACGGTGCTCCCCGTCCCATGCCGAGCATGTGGGCAGGGTGTGATGCGCCGTGTCCTCGAGAATAGGGCAGTGATGGCATCGAGTGGTGGGCTCCTTTCTTATCTGGTGCAGATACCGACCGAAGCAACCATGCCCGGTCAGCATCTGCAACCAGGTGGAAAGTCATTCCACGTCCCCTCCTGCCTGTTCACCTCAGACAGGCAGGGGCGGACAGCTGCGGCCGTCTTGGGACCGGACACTTT
>NW_020230505.1:0-21137 GCF_003227715.2 Harpegnathos saltator | reverse complement strand
GTTTGCACGGATCAATCTTTTTTCGGACATAGATTAATGTTTTATGACTAATAATTTTGTAGCTTATACCCGGTGACACGATATTTTCTCATCGGCCGGCCTTGAACTTTCCGCTTTAATTTCTCGGTAACGAATACGCGCACCTTGTTATAATTTGCGAAGATCTTTCTTATTTTGGGTCTAGATTAAAACCTTATTATGCTTATTTAGATTTTTAATAGTTCATTTTCATGCCTGTCACTTTTCCATCTTTCGTGGTCTATATCTTGGAAACGCGTAATCATAGCTCGATGCGGTTTGCACGGATCAATCTTGTTTCGGACATAGATTAATGTTTTATGACTAATAATTTTGTAGCTTATACCCGGTGACACGATATTTTCTCATCGGCCGGCCTTGAACTTTCCGCTTTAATTTCTCGGTAACGAATACGCGCACCTTGTTATAATTTGCGAAGATCTTTCTTATTTTGGGTCTAGATTAAAATCTAATTATGCCTATTTAGATTTTTAAAATTTCATTTTCATGCCTGTCACTTTTCCATCTTTCGTGTCTTATATCTTGGAAACCCGTAATCATAGCTCGATGCGGTTTGCACGGATCAATCTTATTTCGGACATAGATTAATGTTTTATGACTAATAATTTTGTAGCTTATATCCGGTGACACGATATTTTCGCATCGGCCGACCTTGGACTTTCCGCTTTAATTTCTCGGTAACGAATACGTGCACCTTGTTATTATTTGCGAAGATCTTTCTTATTTTGGGTCTAGATTAAAACCTTATTATGCTTATTTAGATTTTTAAAATTTCATTTTCATGCCTGACACTTTTCCATCTTTCGTGTCTTATATCTTGGAAACCCGTAATCATAGCTCGATGCGGTTTGCACGGATCAATCTTGTTTCGGACATAGATTAATGTTTTATGACTAATAATTTTGTAGCTTATACCCGGTGACACGATATTTTCTCATCGGCCGGCCTTGAACTTTCCGCTTTAATTTCTCGGTAACGAATACGCGCACCTTGTTATAATTTGCGAAGATCTTTCTTATTTTGGGTCTAGATTAAAACCTTATTATGCATACTTCGATTTTTAATAGTTCATTTTCATGCCTGTCACTTTTCCATCTTTCGTGGTCTATATCTTGGAAACGCGTAATCATAGCTCGATGCGGTTTGCACGGATCAATCTTATTTCGGACATAGATTAATGTTTTATGACTAATAATTTTGTAGCTTATACCCGGTGACACGATATTTTCTCATCGGCCGGCCTTGAACTTTCCGCTTTAATTTCTCGGTAACGAATACGCGCACCTTGTTATAATTTGCGAAGATCTTTCTTATTTTGGGTCTAGATTAAAACCTTATTATGCATACTTCGATTTTTAATAGTTCATTTTCATGCCTGTCACTTTTCCATCTTTCGTGGTCTATATCTTGGAAACGCGTAATCATAGCTCGATGCGGTTTGCACGGATCAATTTTATTTCGGACATAAATTAATGTTTTATGACTAATAATTTTGTAGCTTATATCCGGTGACACGATATTTTCGCATCGGCCGACCTTGAACTTTCCGCTTTAATTTCTCGGTAACGAATACGCGCACCTTGTTATAATTTGCGAAGATCTTTCTTATTTTGGGTCTAGATTAAAACCTTATTATGCATACTTCTATTTTTAATAGTTCATTTTCATGCCTGTCACTTTTCCATCTTTCGTGGTCTATATCTTGGAAACGCGTAATCATAGCTCGATGCGGTTTGCACGGATCAATCTTGTTTCGGACATAGATTAATGTTTTATGACTAATAATTTTGTAGCTTATATCCGGTGACACGATATTTTCGCATCGGCCGACCTTGAACTTTCCGCTTTAATTTCTCGGTATCGAATACGCGCACCTTGTTATAATTTGCGAAGATCTTTCTTATTTTGTGTCTAGATTAAAACCTTATTATGCATACTTCTATTTTTAATAGTTCATTTTCATGCCTGTCACTTTTCCATCTTTTGTGGTCTATAACTTGGAAACGCGTAATCATAGCTCGATGCGGTTTGCACGGATCAATCTTATTTCGGACATAGATTAATGTTTTATGACTAATAATTTTGTAGCTTATATCCGGTGACACGATATTTTCGCATCGGCCGGCCTTGAACTTTCCGCTTTAATTTCTCGGTAACGAATACGCGCACCTTGTTATAATTTGCGAAGATCTTTCTTATTTTGGGTCTAGATTAAAACCTTATTATACATATTTAGATTTTTAATAGTTCATTTTCATGCCTGTCACTTTTCCATCTTTCGTGGTCTATATCTTGGAAACCCGTTATCATAGCTCGATGCGGTTTCCACGGATCAATTTTATTTCGGACATAGATTAATGTTTTATGACTAATAATTTTGTAGCTTATATCCGGTGACACGTTATTTTCGCATCAGTCGGCCTTGAACTTTCCGCTTTAATTTCTCGGTAACGAATACGCGCACCTTGTTATAATTTACGAAGATCTTTCTTATTTTGGGTCTAGATTAAAACCTTATTATGCATACTTCGATTTTTAATAGTTCATTTTCATGCCAGTCACTTTTCCATCTTTCGTGGTCTATATCTTGGAAAAGCGTAATCATAGCTCGAGGCGGTTTGCACGGATCAATCTTATTTCGGACATAGATTAATGTTTTATGACTAATAATTTTGTAGCTTATATCCGGTGACACGATATTTTCGCATCGGCCGACCTTGAACTTTCCGCTTTAATTTCTCGGTAACGAATACGCGCACCTTGTTATAATTTGCGAAGATCTTTCTTATTTTGGGTCTAGATTAAAACCTTATTATGCCTATTTAGATTTTTAAAATTTCATTTTCATGCCTGTCACTTTTCCATCTTTCGTGGTCTATATCTTGGAAACGCGTAATCATAGCTCGATGCGGTTTGCACGAATCAATCTTATTTCGGACATAGATTAATGTTTTATGACTAATAATTTTGTAGCTTATAACCGGTTACACGATATTTTCGCATCGGCCGACCTTGGACTTTCCGCTTTAATTTCTCGGTAACGAATACGCGCACGTTATAATTTATGAAGATCTTTCTTATTTTGGGTCTAGATTAAAACCTTATTTGCATACTTCGATTTTTAATAGTTCATTTTCATGCCAGTCACTTTTCCATCTTTCGTGGTCTATATCTTGGAAAAGCGTAATCATAGCTCGATGCGGTTTGCACGGATCAATCTTATTTCGGACATAGATTAATGTTTTATTACTAATAATTTTGTAGCTTATATCCGGTGACACGATATTTTCGCATCGGCCGACCTTGAACTTTCCGCTTTAATTTCTCGGTAACGAATACGCGCACCTTGTTATAATTTGCGAAGATCTTTCTTATTTTGGGTCTAGATTAAAACCTTATTATGCATATTTCTATTTTTATTAGTTCATTTTCATGCCTGTCACTTTTCCATCTTTCGTGGTCTATATCTTGGAAACGCGTAATCATAGCTCGATGCGGTTTGCACGGATCAATCTTGTTTTGGACATAGATTAATGTTTTATGACTAATAATTTTGTAGCTTATATCCGGTGACACGTTATTTTCGCATCGGTTGGTTTTGAACTTTTCGCTTTAATTTCTCGATAACGAATAGGCCCACCTTATTATAATTTGCGATAATCTTTCTTTGCGGTCTAGATTGTAACCTTATTATGCATACTTCGATTTTTAATAGTTCATTTTCATGCCTGTCACTTTTCCATCTTTCGTGGTCTATATCTTGGAAACGCGTAATCATAGCTCGATGCGGTTTGCACGGATCAATCTTGTTTCGGACATAGATTAATGTTTTATGACTAATAATTTGGTAGCTTATATCCGGTGACACGATATTTTCGCATCGGCCGGCCTTGTAGTTTCCGCTTTAATATCTCGGTAACGAATAGCCGCACCTTGTTATAATTTGCAAATATCTTTCTTATTTTGGGTCTAGATTAAAACCTTATTATGCATACTTCGATTTTTAATAGTTCATTTTCATGCCTGTCACTTTTCCATCTTTCGTGGTCTATATCTTGGAAACGCGTAATCATAGCTCGATGCGGTTTGCACGGAACAATCTTGTTTCGAACATAGATTAACGTCTTACGGCAAATAATTTTGTATCTTATATCCGGTGACACATTATTTTCGCATCATTCGGCCTTTAACTTTCCGCTGTTATTTCTCGATAACGAATAGGCGCACTTTGTTGTAGTTTGTAAGGATCTTTCTTGTTTTGGATCTATATTAGAAGCTCGTCCATATTTCGATATTTAACATTTCATTTCTGTGTCTGTCACAATTCCATCTTTCGTGGCTTATATCTCCGAAACGCGTGGTCACAACTTGATGCGGTTCACACGGATCAGTCTTGTTTCGAACCTAGATTAATGTCTTGTAGAGAATAATTTAGCAGCTTATTCCCAATCTACCTTCACACTTCAGGTTGGCAGCTAATTACCGGACCCTTGGTATAATCTTCATAATATTAATTATGCACAATGTCAATTCTTATTTTTTTGCACATCTTAACACGTTAATTCCGTTTACAAAAGCGTCACAATATGCGAGACTGTGCTTGTCAAATACGCTATTATGGTTGTAGCACTGACATAAACCGCCCGAAATGGATGTAGCACGACGCCACCACGTGCAGGTTTTACCGCCGAGACCTGAAAGTGGAGTAGCATCGTAGTTCCCTTCTTGAAATGGATGCAGATGGCGCCTTTTCCCAATGCGGAAAGTCGATGTCTCCGAAAACGCCGTGGTGGCCGCTTTCAGCTTCCTCTCTACTGTTACTTTCTACAAGACTCAACTTTATATATATATATATATATATTTCTTATATTTCAGGACCCATTTTGTAAATATATATACAGGGTGCTAAATTTCAAACGTAATAGGTAAGAAATCTCGAAAACTATGAAAGATATTAAAAAAATCTAAAACATGTGTTCTTTCGAAGCAGAAACTGAATGGCATTATCAGTTTTTTATTTGGAAGGCATTTTCAAAGTTGGTTGAAGGTCAGCTTAATTTTTTTAAGTTGAAAGCCCAATTTTTTATTGTACCTTCTTTTTTCACCAATTAATTTGAACAACTTTTGTGTAAAACATTTTTTTATTTGCCTAATATTTTTTAGAGATATTTAAGGAAAACTTGGTAACTTTTTCCACATTTATCTTGCGATATCTCGCTAACATTCGTCGACAGAAAGAATAGTATTAGACTTTTTTACTTTATTTACTATCAAGTATATATTACTATAATAGTGTCCTTACTTTTGTTAATTTAATAATTCTGAAGTTTCCAAAGGTCTATAAGTTAACAAAAGTTAGGGCACTATTATAATAATATATTCTTGATAGTAAATAAAGTAAAAAAGTCTAATACTATTTTTTCTTTCGACGAATAGTTAGTGAGATATCGTAAGTTAGATGTTGGAAAAGTTACCAAGTTTTCCTTAAATATTAAATATTTCAAAAAAATATTAGGCAAATAAAAAAATGTTTCAGACAAAAGTTGTTAAAATTAATTGGTAGAAAAAGAAAATATTATAAAAAATTGGGTTTTCTATTTAAAAAAATTAAGTTGACCTTCAACTGACCTTGAAAATGCCCTGCAAATAAAAAGCTGATAATGCCATTTTGATTCCCCTTCGAAACCATGGCACACGTGTTTTAGCTTTGTTTAATATCTTTCATAGTTTTCGAGATTTTTTACTTGTTACGTTTGAAATTTAGCATCCTGTATATATATTTACAAAATCGGTCATGAAATATAAAAATAAAAATAAATTTATTAATAAACTTCTAATATTACAACTTTAATGGTTCCTACAGTTACTTGTAGGAGTTAACAGTTAGCAGTTACCTGTTGTTGTCCCGTACAGTCGCTTATAATATATATGTGTGTGTGTGTATGTGTGTGTGTGTGTGTGTGTGTGTTAATAATCAAAATCCTGCTTTATAGTGACGTTAGAAGTAATAAAAGGAATATGGCCGAACAATTTGATGGTGATTACGTTAACGAAGCAATATTTCTCATGTTCCAAAATTGTATTGTACGTGACATGCTGCAATGCCCGGTACAGTCTTTTATATACGAAAAATGTTATGCGGCCTGATTGCGAAATCTGGCTTTGTAAAGACCTCGGGGATAGATCGAGGAATTGTTCTCATTTTCAAATTTTTGCTGCAGCTCAAATATTTCTGCATGTGCTGGCCATGACATTTTACAATTCTTCCCCGAAGATTGAAATGTTCCATCCATTGCTTGAATTTTTTATATAACCAACTAAAACCACGCACAAACAAGGTACTCACGTAAAAAGCAAGAAGATACATCTCATAAATTATCCGTTATATATATATATATTTATTCTGTTAACTGCAATCATTATGCAATACAGCGCTACATGTAATTGTACCATTTGTCAGAGAAGATTCCTGCTTTGGATAAAACGCGACTTGAAACATTCATTGTACACGGAAGTTCGATAGATCAAATATATGTGTGTACATATATATATGTATATATATACACATACATACACACATATATATACATACAGTGTACTATATAAACGGTCGTGGGGAGGGCTTGCAGGCGCGTAATTAAAGTCACAAACAATCAACGTGTCCCTAAAATAACCATATAAAAATAGTAGAACATCTATCGAGCACATAATCCTTCCCGCATCTAACGATTCGTTTCGGTTTCTTATAAAATTTATCGGTAATATGCACTATATACCAGATCTATTATGCAACTCGAACTTAATTATATACATCGAGATGATACAGCACTTTCTGTGCAGAACGTTAAATGGAAAGACTGCGTTCTATACGAGGTCGAACTAGATCCCGGCAAGAAAGAAGTACATTGAAAGAAATTTATGTAAGGACTCAACTTCTTGCGTGATGAATTCCAATCTACTTGTTTCTCACAGGGACGCTACGCTATTACAAAATGACTATTATGTAAAGACTTAGTCCACGTTGTAAAATTGCACCCACCGACACTCACGCTGCAACATGCATCGCAATCTATACTGCCGTATCTAAATTACTACATCTGACCGACTTACTACATAATGCCTATAAAACGATGTCCCCAATCAATTAACGCACGCTTACACGACAATCGGTTTAGTAATTTTCCGACGTTGTAAATATCAATGCTAGAGGTGCGTGTGCTAAATATGAACTGTACTTTACACCGGTATTGTGTCATTTGCTGTTATTTGTTAACGAAAATGTATGTAGATTAATAGACCAGAATCCTTTAAACCAACATGCGTTTCAAAAAATTATAACTATGAATATTACTAACGCCGACTAGACGAGACGTGTAAACGTGGTCATTGCCGTCTCAAATTCGGAAGAAAGTCCTCAATTTCAAATTGCCTCGTTCCGATATCCATCCACACAGTTCACTGTCAGTTCTTTCAGTTCAGTTCGGGTTACAATCTACGTTTGACGAAGAACTGTTCTTAAGTATTCTAAGAGTTAAGAATTGATCCGTTGTCTCGCTGTGATACCAGTATTGAATAGAGTTAATTCGATAGATGTGCTTCTCATGCATCTCGTAAAAGTCGGGAAAAGATCATTGTTCATACGAAGAAAAACAGGTATTACGAAAGAGCTCGGTATAAATCGATATGTCGTGTCAGACAGTTCCCTCGATAGTTGCTAGCGCGGTTCTACTATTAGTTCTAGACACATAAAAAAATGCATGTAAAATACTATTAGTATATAATCAATCATTAAATTAAAATGCACAGCAAATTATCAGTCTTCTTATAAGAAGAACGTTAAGTGGGTTCTCGTTTTAACCAGAGTGTCTCTATGATTTACGTTCGTCTTCGTTCTTATGGCAAATAATATATTCCCAAGAGAAACTTTATACTTTAATAAATAATTTCATCGGTATAGTAAAATGTACGTCACGAGCGTTACGTTACGAGCGGGTTAAAAATCAAGCGTCCGAACGATTGATACGATTCATAGTGAGAAGAGAAATAGTCTACACGAGCGTACCACTATCTATAAATTAATTTGTGCACGTCGTGTTGGGATCGTTCCGCAATCGTTTTAATCGTAACGCCCCTTTTACGGAATAAAATCTTGAATTCATTTATATTACTAAATAAATTAATAATTTCTATAATGTTACAAACTATACTCTACATATATATACACAACTTACAAATTTAATATAATGCTCTTTTCCTGCACTTTGGAAAGTACGATTGAAAAATAAGGAACGTTATCGTATTCAGCGAATCGTATGAGAAAGTGAAACGGAATGAAAAGAATGTAAAGTAAACACCGTTTCTCTCACGATAGTGACTTGATTAATTGACCTCGATTTTTCTTGTTCACGTAGTTCTTTTAACCATCCTTTGCGTATCTTATTCACCGCGATGTTATCGACTTTTGATCGTTTAACTCTAAGTACACTCGGGTAAGCTTCTTCGTAACAGCGAAATCCTAAGTGGGATATTATCACTTGATAATTATCACGATACTAAAACATTTTACATGTAGCGACTAATTCGATTTAATTAACCGACAATCATCGCGTCGGTTCAGTTGCGCGATCGCGCAATCACGCTCTTTCTCATCTCTACTGTCGTATTATATTTTTTTCTAATTTCTCTCTAATTGAAGTTCGAAAAGTCGGTCTTTAGCTTGATCGACGGCGCAGATATCTTGATCTGCGGCTTCACGGGATCGACTGGTCGGCTAAGTCGCTGCGCTTGCTGGTGGCTGGATCTCACAGCGTTTTCCAATTTGGTTTTCAACTCGCTGGACTGTGACATCAGCGTCTTAAATTCCTAAAAGTTTGAACAAATTGTTTAGATAATAATAATGATAATAACATATAATCAATGTAAACACACCCTTCACTAGTATGATTCGAAATATATTACCTGCGGATACTTTGGCCCGATCTTGTTGAGCCACTGAAAACTCTGTTGATGAAGACTTGCTTGATACTTTGTAGCGCGCTGAAGTTCATCGCCCTCCAGCAAATAATTGATTAAAATTGGCACAAGTAAGGTCAGCATTTGAATACCTAAGAATTTCAAACACGTTACATTGTATATGCCGAGTCTACGTGTTATATACACGATATAAACGATAGATTGTAGCACTTATTAAAATATCGGAAGATTAGAATATCAAGATCTCTACTAATCACACACCTTGTAACAGATCTCCTGAATAGCGTGCAACATATTTTCCATTAGAGTATCATTCCATAAGCTAATTATGAAGTAGTAATCGCGTAGCATGCGATTACTGTTAATCTCGCGGAAATGGCTACTTACGATTGGGAAGATCGGCAAGTCCTATGAGAGCTTCCACCGTGCTGATACACTCCAGAGTAAATGTTAATTCCATGTCGTTTGTCACCTGCTTACTCTTATCACTGTACAGATATTCCACCAGTCGCGGCGCGAGAGCGTGGATGTACGGGGTACTTATGTTGCGCTCAGGATGCAGGAATATCGTTCTTAACGTTTGCACGCATTTCAGCTTCACCTACGGCAAGTTAGTCCCATTGAGTCTCCAAATCAATAACTGTAAACAGTAACCGAATATATATTTGTCCTTCGTTGTCAACTCACCGTTATGTTCTCAGACTGAAACGCATGACGGAAATGATTGATGCATGGGAATTGCAGATTCGGGGCACTCACTACCTCCGGCGATGCGTGAAGCACAAACACTGCGATACCCAACATCATAGCCACTTCGTCCATCTTGGTTTCGTCGTTTCCTGCAAGTAAAGTCCCAACGTAGTAGAGACAGAATAAATATATACTCTCATCTTTCTATGTTCTAATATACTTTACGTTGCCTTTTTATTCAGGTCTCTGGTGCAGAATGTTTGTGCTTCTAGTAAAAAATGGAGTCGAAAGACAAGGAATCATACCTGTTTTAGCCAGGTCGATGATCTTCGCAAGCGCGCTTCGCAGCAACCCTGTCCATTGATCCCGATTCCTGTGATCCTTGGCGTACTTGTTAATAGTAAGACTTTTGACACAGTGTAACGCTGCATGGACAGGCGCTTCGGCACCGGCTTTGGTGATATCGTTGTCCGAACGCACCGCAGTTTCTCGTATTACACCCGTTGCCAAATACAACAACGTCGGGAGGATTGCTACTGCACCTTTAGGAGATGACAAAGTGAGTGACGTTGAAGCAAATGATGTACCAATGATAGCTCTATACTAATAACGTCAGTTATATGATAATAAAGCTAATGTGATAATGTTAGCTTCATGTATACCTTGCGGAGAACACAAAGTAGGAAGAGATTCCAATATGTTGAGCGACAGAGCGATCAACTTGCCGCTCTCTTCAGACGGCACGTATCCTTTCTGAGACAAGATGGCGGTAGCGCCGCCAGGATTCGGATTTAACGCCGGTATCTGCCGCACCAAGAGACACAAGCACACCTCCAAGACAGCGAACACTAGCGATTTGCCTGGCGTCAACTCACCACTCTCCTCTCCCTCGCCCAACAGATCCACCTCCAATGCTTCGTTACTTTCTTGCGCCGTCGGTGTGTCATCTGTCGCGAGAAAAGTACGCACGATGTATCTATGTGTTTCACATTCCTCGGAAATAACCTCGGGACTCGTACATACCTTTAAGCTTTAGTTTCTTTTTGGCAGCGAGATCCTCCTGCGCTGCCTTCATCACTTGCTTCAACACTTCCATCACTATCATCTGAATTACGTAGTTTTCCCGCGTTAAGAGCAATCTTTGAAACGACAAACACACAGATATCAATATTATGCTATAGAGCAACCGATCGCATACTTTTGTATATGTATAGCTACCTGTGAAGAACATTACACAACTCGATGGGCAACGAACGGTCTGTGATGAAGACCTTGCGCGCCCATGTCGAATCGAGTAGGGTGTACAAAGCATTCAAACATGTCTCTATATTTTGCGGAGATTCAGAAGAGCGAGGACTACACAGAGCCTCCATGCATATACCTGCAATTATAATCGTATTGTATTTAATGTTTATAGATCAGGATCAACGTAAAATATTATACGATACATGAGAACAAGAGAGAATCCAATAAATATTACAATATATATATATATATATATATAGATATAGATATATATATAAATACATGATACATATTTACCGAATAATAAGTGAAAACGCTCAACATTCATGTTGGTTTTCGAGGTCTCGTCATTGTTGTTATTATTGTTGTGGTTATTGTTGTTGTTAGTCGTATTAGTCGCTTTCTCTTGATTATTGTTGCCCATTTCGAATCCTCTCGCGTTCAGCCAAAGTGTCGCGGCATGGAGAATCGGCGCCCACGATTCTACGTAATGAGGACGCGCGGACTCCATCGTGTCCGTCGTGTAAAAGGCTCCACCGTCGTGCGGCAACTGACTGGAGAACTCTAAGAAGGCCCGTATCGTAATTTCAATGAGATTCGAATCCATTTTAATGGAAAAATACGCACAATGTATAAAAACTCGCGTAATAAAAGACGCCGACATACCGGGTGGTAAAGAGAGTAACGCGTGATCTCTTAGCGCGGACAACCAATGTTGACTCAAACTCAACAGCTCTGGTTGGACGAGACTCAACAAGCTCTCGCTCTGGAATTCAAACTCCCCGAAATCCTCATCGTTCGATTCGTCGGTCTGATTCGTATTTCGATTAGTCGTGTCTTTGCTGTTCAACGCTGAGCCATCTCTTATCATAGCGACTACGTACACCTGTTGACAATTACGAAACAATGAATTATTTAATCTTTCTTCTCCCCGGTATAATTTCATTTTAAATATCGAGGACGATATCTGAGGACATACTTCCGCCCATGCTTTTAGGATCGCTAATCTCTCCAACGTCGACAAGCTCTCGTTGTAAAGCTGCGGCCGAGTATTACCCTCCCTCAATTTCTCCAAGGAGGACACGAGCAGCTGGTGCACCCTTCGAAGGTCATTTAGATCTCTGGCAACGCCACTGCCGATCCAGGCGCTGCAAGCTTCACAGGCTGCGGCCGTTACGTGCGACGGGGTCTCCGCGGAAAATGCTGGTCTTAAAGCAGCTCCAACCTTTGAGCATTCATTATCAGGTATAATAGACGTCGGACATCCAATTTTCAGAAGACACTGAGCAAATATTTGTTTACCTGTGCTTGAAACTGCTCGAGCAACAAGTGTCCGGGGAACTCCGGCTCAGGAACTTTGGCAAATTTGTCAATGATCTCTTGCAGGGTTTTCAGACCTTCGAGCCGCAGCGGATCACAATCGCTTGTGGCGGCCATAAACGCCATGCGCACCAAATCCGAAAGATGTAACACCAGGAAGTCTCCTAAGCAGAAGCGTTAAAAATTAACCGAATCAGTCTCGACGAGAAAAGAGGTAGAAATGCTTGCCAATCAGCAGCCTCACCTTTGCCCTTAGACAGCTGCATCTCTTTGGCCAAGGCGAGATCAAAGTGCGCTTGCTTGTTATTCACGCAGGCTGCGACGATGCGTCTGACACATTGCGCCGCGAAGACTCTGGTTGGCCATCTCGGCGTGATGGACGGCCGCTGCTTGGCGGATTCGTCGGCGTGGAATTCGGCCTGATCGTCGTCACCTTCCGCATCCGCGTTCTCATTATCAGCGGTACTATCTTCTACATTCGCCGTGTTACCTTCCTCGATTGTACTCGATTCTGCGCGTCAGAAAGTCGGGTTATCGCAGAGAAAAGTTTTTTCCTCGATGCTCTGAGGTGAGGGCTCGGCTACTTACCTGAAGCTATCGTGAGAACGTCTTTACACAATGATAACCACTGAGACAGATTGTCGGCCGCTAATATTTGCAGCATGCTGGTTAGAGTATCGTGAATATCTCGGATCAGTTTACTGTCGGTTTCCGTATCGAGCATACTGAAGAGAACGCCTGGAAGCCCGGTCTCCGTGATCACGAGACCCTCCACCACATTAGTGTCTCGGCTCTCATTAGCTAACGTCATCGCGTGCTCGCACACTTCCTTCGCCTCGCGCTGAGCGAGTTGCCGGAGACACGATATCGCCGCTTTACGCAGGAGCAAGTGATTACTAGACAGAGTACGCTGCAAAGAAAAAGAAAAAGGAAGAAAAATATGTACACTCTCACAGTAAGCATTTTCACACGTAAATGATACTCCTTGTTTCTAAGCGAACTTACACATAACGTAGGAACGAGGGAAGACAGATTGACGTGTCTCGGTGCAAATAGATGCAATTGCTGGAGGCAGCCGGTTGCTTCCGCTTGAACAAGTGGATCCTGATGGTCCTGCATAATGGCACACGCACACAAGAACGATGACCGCGCCATACAGATCGTCGATGTGTTACCTGAAATGTATTGTTCTCCTTATAGCTGATTCTTTTCTCTATTCTGTTCTCTCTAAAAAAATTGGTCATCTATCCCGCACAACTGGTCTATACACAATCAGTTATCGGTTTAAATACTACCTTGTAATTCCGGTCCTATCGTCGTGATCAGCGCCGACAAGACCTTGCCGATACATTGATGCACGTCGATGTAAGAGTGAGGAACGTTGAGAAGGAGAGTCAGCGCCAGGGACAACGTAGGTTCTACGTAGCCTCGGAACATTGGTCCGCCGGAATCAGCTATCAGAGCCAGAGCATGAAGCGCCCAAACCTGCAGAGGGGAACGTTTGAATTGCAGGTTCCAACGTGAGACTAAGCAAATAAAGCAATGAGATACGGAGCAGATACGAGAGCGGAACGGTGTCTCACTTGTACTACGGGAGACGAGTTATCCTGCGCGAGAGCGAGCAAGATGCTGACGCTGGTGTTGAGGTGTTGGCTGGAACCCATCCCGCCGACGTACTTATGCAAGCAGCCTAACGCCAACGAGTGGCCGGTCCTGCTGGCGACGTCGCGCGCAGACTTCAAGCGGTCGAAACTGGTCTGCGCTAATTCCGCAGTGAATTTCGGATCGGAAATCACCTGCGCCATTCTGCCAACCGCTTCTCCCGCGGCCCATCGTAGAATAGGATTACCGCTGACCAGTGTGCTCTGAAAGACGAAGCGTTTTAGCTGATGAGCCGTATGACGAACCAACAGCAGCGACTTATTCGTCGTTTAACGACGCAGTAGTGTCTTACGATGATAAGATTAGTTGCTGATTTTTTGACGTCTTCCTGCCCGAAACCTGTCTTCGCCTCGTTCAGGCCCTTCAGCCCGCTCAATACAGCCGTGAACACATTCATCTGTATCGCCTCCTGCCTACCGGACTTTGTATGCTTTATACACTCGCTGAAGTGATCCAGCATCTGCAGTCTGTGCTTGTTCGCTACACGTGGGAAGATTTGGCCGAACAACGTGACCGATAAGTCGATCACCGCTACGCCCAATGGCAATGGACCGGGTATTATTTCAATCTGCAAACAATCGTAATTTGTTACAATTTTATCGAATTTGTAGCGACAAATGACGATGGAATGTAAGGTAGACTTTAAGCTCACATGTGGTATCGGTCTGTAAAGGCAGCATGTGTTATGCTCTAATGCACCGGACCCAGCAGCACTATTTGGTTGAAGCTGAAAGAGAAAAATCATAGATCATCTAGTAGTTCAATAATTTTAGCTCATATCATGAGCTAAAATCATGAGAAGAAAACGAAACTGTGCGTTGTGTAACCTAAAGAAAAAAAGAGACATGAAGAAATATAACAAATATAAATAAGTAAGCATTCTTCATTGAGATAAACAAGTAAATTTTTCTAAAATGGCACAAGCAAAACATAATGTAATGAGTATTATGTGTAAACCATCAAATATTCAATGTTTTAAAAAAGCGAGTATAATATAAAATATAGTGAAATTGAGTATTACTACTATCACAATGTAATACAACAATAGTAAGGAAAGGTATAGAAATGCATAAAGTCAAATAATTCTTAGTTTTATACAACATAGGTAGAGAGTAAAATTGTTTTTGTAACAGAAACGAGCAGGCACACTTTGCAGAACATCTTACTCACATGTTCCAAATCTGCCCTTCTGTTTGGTTCCATCTAAACATGAATAAGCACGTTAACTTGTCAGTTAAGATAAAAAGTATCATTCCCTAAGAGCTTAAATTAAGAATAAAAAAAACTACTATATGCTACTTTTTAATTATCACAAAATTGTATATATCTAAATAAAATCAAGTTAATTATTAAAATTTATTCCAATTGGAGTCAGAAAAAGTATACATAAAATCAGGAAAAATAAAACGTGGTTTGCAAAGTATAAAACAATTACACGATAAAAAATATACTCTTTACAATACGTCTGCTTTAGTCATTCGACCGCATAAACTTTTTTCGACGAGGATATAAAGGAAAAAATATTGATTACATGAGATTTATAAAATTAGAATTACTTTTAGCTTATGAAATCTCTTCAAGAAGGAAAACGAGTTCTTTAGTATAAGAATATTCTTGAAGATAATTCTAAAACAAAGAAACAAGCATGTTCAGTGGAACATTACGAAGATGTTGCATGTTGCACACAAAGATAAAATTTATTTCACTACGCAAAATATACTAATGAACTCACTTGATCCTCTATCGTACGATGATCGGTCTCCTGAAGCCACGTTCCAAGAATCACGGAATCGTTCGCGTGACAAACTACACGTAGCAACGAAGTAGTCGTGTTTCCAGGATTATCGGTGAGCGTGAATTCAGACACCAGCATCCTCAAAAGATGCGTGTAAGAACCTACCAGCATATCGAATAATATAATGCAAGAAGACAGGATAGCACAAATTTTAATGATTTTAACTTACGACATGTTGCTATTACCTTCGAATGTTTGCGGTGGTAACAACAACAGCGTTTCGTACAAGCGTAAACGCACCATAGCCGCGGGAGCTTTCAGCTGTTGACCATAATTCTTCAAAACGGGTGACAAACTGAAAGAAACATTTACGCGACAGTTGTGGAAACAATCCGAAGTGAGAAAATATTATAAGACATTCGTACTTTGTCAGCATCGCCAGGGCAGATTCGATCGGTGTGAGCAATCGCCGTGTAATATCGTCATTCAGAAGCTCCGGGCAATGCAGCAGGAAGCTGTACATAGCGGAAAGTGCGCCAGCACGTCCTTCCAGAGTCACCTGCCACGTGAAAGCGTCGCCCCGCGCTTTCTCGCTCTCGAGCTCTTTGTTCGAACGCGGGAAGGAGTTTCTCCACAATAGTAACATTCTCGGCAATAAGCCCTTCACCACTGCGGTACCTTTGTTCGTTATCGTAAAACGACATTATATATACATGCGGTTACATAGACGTGTCATTTAATATGTAAGACATTTATACCTAGAGTCATTATTGCTCCTATTAAGAGCCATCCTGCGTGCGTGCGGTTCAAAGACAAACGGCTGTTCTGGCTTGCGCTTCTGAGCAGTTCTTCCGCTGTATTGAAAATGATCTGAAAATTGCGGTCTTGATAAGTGGATCTCACATGTATATGTGCGGAATCGATAAATAAAAATAACAGCATATACCTTCCCCTTAGTGTGAGGGACTCCCAGAGGCGACAAACGAACACTTCCCAACACTGCAGCGAGAGCGCTACTGTAACCAGCGATCGCTTCTGGTGAGCTACGCATATTCTCAATTCCGTCAACGCAGCGATCGATCAAAGGTGTTATTTGGCTCGGCACTGCCACACATATGCACCGTAAGCACCAAGAGGCAGCCAACCTAGCCGCTTGACACGGGTGCACCAGTACAGCCATTATAGTATCGATTAAACCTGTAATGTGATAAAAATATATAATTAGACCACGCTTGTACGATGATAAAGATTTGCTCCACGTATACACATATAGAAAAAGTTTGCGGGAAAACTTGCAATTTAAATGCGCTGATACGTACTCAGAGATTGATCAGACAATAAATTCGTGGCTGTGGTACCTAGTCCCAGTATCAAATTACCCATTTCTTGTAACGCGCAGACCAACAAGTGCTGGCTAAATAGCGTCTCTTGATTACAGTCTTTAGCATTCTCAGGACTGAAATCTGCAAAGCGATTGACATTGCATCATCGAGTTACGTGAACGACTGAGATATTTTGGTAATGATAATTTAAGTAATGTTATTACCGATAGAATTCATCTGTTTTAAGATAATATGTGCTATTTCTTTGCAAGCAGCGGCTTGAGCCCCTTCACCCAATAATTTGCCAACGGTACCGCGCAATATGAAATTCACGCATTTGCGCGAGTATACCGCCTCGACGTGTGAATTAGCAGCTTTCGGATTCGTAACCAGATCTAGAACGTGCGCAACTAGCGCGCCGACGTTCCGTTCCAGCCAAGTACCTCCCAGCATTTGTACAAATATTACATAAGCCTGTAAACATCAATGAATATCAAAGATGCATAAAAGAAATTTAATCTTCAAAAACATATCTTCAAAAGGGCGTAGGCTTGTTACTTGTAACATATAATTGCTTACGTGTGTCACTCCAACTCGCACTTCTCTATTTATGCTGGAACTCCCTTTTATTATTTCACCAGTTCCTTTCAGGAAACCGACGCCACCTCTCAGAAATCCGGACATCAGGATATTTAACACCTCCTCGAGAGATGTCTGTTTGGCGCCTTTATTGTGAGCAACTACAAAGGACAGAAACACATATTAGAGAGACATACAATGGCAAGGCACTCTTGTAATAAATTTTCACTACAACTTACCCGTAGGATTTTTTATCTTGGGCGAGGGAAGTTGCGTCATTGCCACCAAGGTGCCCAGCAATTTAGCAACAGAACATCTTACTTCATAATTGGAACCTTCAAATGCCCGAAAGCACAATGTCGCCACGCTTTCAATCTCGGTTGTATATAAAAATGGAGCATGATTCAGCATTTCCAATAAACACTGTAAGAAAAAGCAACCACTGTAATTATAGAAGAACAATATTATAGTGGACGTTTTTTCTGTAGTTGCAAAAATACCTTAGCAGCAGCACATCTCACTGCCATTACTCGGTCAGTTAAATAATGCCTGGAAACTTTATATATCTCCTTATGCACATTAGTTATTGCTGATCCCATCCCAGCACATACCTGATTATAATGTATGTGTAAAGTTATGTTACATCAAAAGTATATTTTATTCAAACAAATGTTTAAAAAATAGAGCAATCAATTACCTTTTCCAATGTGTGCATAATTTCTATTCGTGTTTGTGATTCTGCAGAACGTAAGGACTTTATCAGAATTTGCACTGTCTCTTCATATGACCTGCCCATCATTCTTCCTAGTTTTTCATACATACATCCCACACAACAAATAGCAGCTCTAGAGAAACACATGTATATACATATATATTACAGAATTACTATTAGTTAATATTTCTCATTACAAAATATTAATAAAATATTTTAAGACTATTAGTTATTAAAGTGATCTATAAAATAAAGAGATTAGAGATTAAAAAAATTAGAATTATAAAAAATATAAAATTATAAAAAAGAAATAAAAATTAAATTACTTACAACTTTGTAGGTAGAAAGCTTGGTGAGTCATCTTTATTTCTCAGAATATCATTGCATTTGTTGACAGTATCAAAAAGCAAAAATGTATCACCAACACTAAATAAGGTAGCAAGGCATCTTGCTATAAGACGTCGTGTGGGTGGACCAGGAGCTCCTTGCATATGTCTGGTCAGTTGCTCTACAAGTTTTTGCTGGCATCCTTTAATATCACTCTGTAAATATAACATTTATTGCAATTATATATGACTATAAAAAGTTATAAAAAATATCTTTAATATCTTAATTATAATATGGATAAAGATGCCTTTTATATAAACAAAATTCTTAAAGTAAAAATAAAAATACCTTTTGAGCAGCAACCAAGACTTTATCCAAGAAGCGTAACCATTCAAAGATAAAAACTGGCCGCTTGGCTTCTGGGATTTGATTAAGAGCATCCTCATTGAGGGTCAGACTATGACTCAACTCCATCATCCTTTCAAATAGATATACATGCACAAATTGTTTTCAAATATCAGCCACTGTCTTTCTGTAAATCAACTTAAATTTAGCATTTGATGACATATATATTTAATTAGAATTTAATTAGTAATACAACGCATATTAAGGTCAGATAGATCTTAGAGATGTCTGTCATTTTTATCATTTTATTTTTAAGTAAATGCACACATACATACGTACACATACACACACACGCACACATATATATATACCATAAGAAACAACAAAATATAATTAGAGCATTCGAAATGTAATACACACCACAAGAAAGAACGGTCCAAATGTTATCACTCAGTGACCAGAGACATTTTTATGACACTCCGTATCCTTGGCAGGATGTCATATTTTTATGCTCAATGTGTATAATTGCGCAATATGCCACGTTCACGAATATTTTCAAGAGCGAAACAACCGCAACACTCCACGACACGCCAATGACAGCATTATGCGGCGTACATCATCTATAAATACCGTGCTACAAATTATTATTGCAATGGCGAACAGCCGCTTCTATACGGATGACAAATTTTAACAGGTTAGGCTAGAAATGGCTGATAATCGATTAATAAGTCGATGTTTGATTCTTTTCTTTAATTAAAAGATCGATTATCAAAAATTTGTCGACCTAATGATCGAGATTACGAATCTCGTGCAAACGAGAATTGCTAAGCTATAGTTTATGTCACGTATACTATAGATTTTCAGCACTGCCAGCAGAGAGAAGAATGAGAGCGGCCACCGGCCGTATTTCGGGAATATGGCTAGGCGCATTTTAGATACGCCATCTGACCAAAATGCGCCTAAACTATGACCGCTAGGCGCACTTTCGCGGTGATAAAAGTAAAATACGCCTAGGTTCGTGTCCGTACTACTTCCATGCAATGAATAGTAGATTAGAAAAAGACAGACGACAGACAATCGTTCCGTCTTTGTCTCACTATTGTGCGGCGCGCGGCAGTAAATAGAACGTGGGGAGGTGAGGGCGATCTTATCGCTAAGCGAACATCTCTCCGCTTTTCTTTCATCTTTCACGCTCCAGAGATATCAAAAGACGCGGTCTTCTGTCAAGGGAACGTGCGAAGCGAGGAATTATTTTTCACGCACGCCAGGTAGCACATGGGAGACTAGACGAGCGTCGACATATTATCTGTTTCTTTCCCGCTCGTCTAGCTTATTGACTGCGTGAGCCGCGAGATTTTTCTCGCTACTCCTATACCTCGCTCTTTCTCTCTCTCGCTCGTTCTTTCTCTCTCTCGCGCACTTGCTCGCTCTTCCACTCTTCTCGTGTTCTTACGACTTGATTAAATATATTAATTACATGACAATATATATATAAAATAAATGAACACATATATATTGTATATGTATATAAAGAATATTTAGTATTAATGCACAAATAAAGAAGAGAGAATTATAATTGAGAGACGAAAAAGTTAATAGAATGCCACTCTTTAGAGCCAATAATACATCTTTTAAAAAATGATTGTTATTAAGTATATGACAGAATAATTATTTATGCTAATAAATTTAAATTAAAAATTTAAATGAAATGTTATTTGTTTGTAAAAGATATTCCATTGTTACCATTTTACATCTATCTATCTATCTATCTATTTATCCATCTATCTTTTCTTCCTATGTATCATTGCAACCTATCCTGTTCTATCCAATTTCTTGCAAATGTAAACAATGAATATTACATTAATTTTTATATTAAATATATTATATATTATCTATAACATGCTGAATTAATAATTAATTAAAAATTCAACAGGATTATACTATAAAAACAAACACTTACGTAAATAAAGAAGATAAATCATAGTTATTATCTAGTTAGCAAAAAGTTTTGCGCGATATAATCTATTTCTATTGACGGAGATTCAAACCATTATACCAGACGCCGTTTCCCGCTTTTTGTCCCACAGACCAAACCACATAGGTAGCACGTTAACACTCTTTTAGTCGTTATCTATATTTCTATGGTCGTACCAAATTAATATAACTTAAAGTCGTAATTTTGATAAGG
>NW_020230504.1:690000-773462 GCF_003227715.2 Harpegnathos saltator | reverse complement strand
ATTAACGAACGTTTTACTCGCCATCGGTGGAAACTTTTTGCGTGCTGCGAAACGGACTATAAACTCGTTCGGCGAGGAGTAAGAATCGTGTGAAAAGTTTTGACTCGTCCAACTGATTTTTACGGTGCTTTTCGCGATTGCGTCTAAAAAGTCGCGAAAATGTGGGATTATCGATATCTACGAGTGAAATATTCGTGACGCGAATGCACGCGAGGAAAGATTAGACAATCAGAAACCGGTCCCCCTTAGGGAGCGCAAAGAGAGAGGAGCGGCGCAAAGTTTTCATGCATTATAGCTCTGTCACGACGAAGCTTACGTTCGCGAAACTTTGGCGAAATGAGAATTTAAGTTCTTTGTTAGCAACGCGAGTAAAAACGCGTATATTGACAACCACGGTCACGATATTCAAAGGCACGCGAGCGAGGATACCTCAAGCTCGGCGTGCGCTGGCGCAATTTCTACGCGCATTATACGCTACTCGAGACAATAGGGATTGTGATGAATGGACAATATTGCCAAATAATTCTAACAGCCTGTTTGTAAATAAAAGAAAAGTAGCTAACGATATCGGCATTTATTTATGAATATATTTTATACGGACAATTGAATATTGTCAAATAATTAAATCGTTAAGTAATTCTGCGGCCCGCTTGAAAATAAAAATAAAGCAAAGAGCTGATGTCGGTGTCGCATTTGTACATATGAATATTCTCTTATTCAGATGACTGAACATCAAAAGAGAATCATTCAGTATTTTAAATCTTGTATGTAATGCAGGCTATCGATCAAGTAATCCCCTGATTGTTTCGAGCAATGTATTTTATTCAACGTCACAAATATACACATGCAAGTATCTATTTGCAATTCGCATTGACTCGAACGATATTTTTTAGTCCCACATCCGTCATGCAGAATATTGTTTCTCTTTTCATTTTGACTCACCGAAACGACTTGCAGTCAGAGCCGGCCACGTTCCGCTTCAACTCTGTAACAAAAAATTCACATTTTCTTATCAGATTTGACCAACGAGTGCGGACGAGTAAAAGAGTAGTTTACCCTCTGCGATCGTAATTCAAGTCGAGACGGAAATTATATCCCAGCTCTAGATCGCCAAGTCAAACAGAGGACTATAGTAAACCTGTAAACTTACCTTCAAGCCGACTCTGCTTCGCCCGAACCGGATCCTCCGGTGCGGCATCCGCGTCCACCGGATTGCTGTTGCTTTCCGCAACAACTGAAACAGAAAAATAATTTTCCCGGTTGATAACCTGCGGTAGAGAGAGAATATCTTTGATCGGGACCAATCGAAAATACGGATATATTTTGATACGGAATTTTTATCTTTATATTTTTGTTCCAACATTGAAAATTTAAATGGGACTTGAAGCTTTCAAGAGAGCTGATGAGAGAGATGATAAGAGCAAGTTACAAAGGCAAAGATCGTAAAGAGTTGAACACAGATGTGTAGGAAACTTGTAAACTTTACCTTCCGGCCGACCCTGCTCTGCCCGAACCGGATCCTCCGGTGCGGCATCCGCGTCCGCCGGACTTGCTTCCCGCAACGTCTGGAACAAAAATTTAGCGTTCTTGGTTGGTAAGCTGCGGTAGAGAAAAAATGGTTGGTCGGGATGAGTGGAGAATATTCGCTACGATTTTTTTTCTTTATTGACATTGAATGTCTAGATAGGAGCTCTTGAAAGAGCTGACGAAAGAAAATGACAATAAGAAGCGGAGACAACAGTTGTGTGCTCTCGAAAATATTCTTTTACGGATGGACATTTAAATTCAGATCCCGTAACAAGAGTAAACAAACTTGAAAGAAGCGCTGACCGAAAACAAAAAAGGTCGCAGTCTAAGAAGCGATATGACGTTGAATATTCTACACAAGACCAATATTCTCACACAGGAATTGGGAATGATTCAGAATGTTTGATTGAGAACATGATGAATTCGAGATCCACGTCCATGGTTATCGTCCCGTTATCCGTCTCTGTCTGGATCAATATCTTTTGTATATAACAACGCAATAAATAGATAGACAGACAGAGATTGATGAGAGTAATTGCAAATTCATAAAGTGATGATTACTAGTCGGATGATGACGGATTGTGAATGCCGAGCGCGAAATTCCGACTTCTTATTCCCGGAAAATTCATCAAACGTACGCTCTCGTTATCGGAGACTTCCCGCGTAATAAATGATTCCACATACCTGGAAACGTGACGTATCGCTGCCGGCGTTCTGCTTCTCGACTGCTGAAGTCCTCCGGATTTCACTCGCTCACGCTTCTAATGCTGATACTCGCGATTCGACCGTGCAGTTAATGAATGAGATGCCGACGCGATGCCGATTGAGTATCTCGAGGACCGACGAGATATAGATTTCTTTTAATTACACGAGACGGAAGTGACGAGAGCGTCGCGCACGGCTGCTGCTGATGGAATGAGGTCGAATACATGAGGTGCGCGAGTATTATAATACGAAGGGCAAAAAGTGTCTTCGCTCGCGAGCCGATCAACACAATCGGCGCGATGTAAACATTGCGGGCCTCGGCGGCGGTTGAAGCAAGAGAGACTTGCCTTTGAGCGCCTCTTGTTTTCTCGAAGGTTTCGGAACGACGAGGGGAATGCTAGGAGGCCTTTCAATTGTACGCGACATTGATGCACTCTATTTATTGGTTACTGAAAATAAAGAAAATTACTCTGTCGATGCATCGGACATTTGTTAGCTTTATGTTAATTAAAGAGGAATGTATACGATTAGAAAATGTGTTAGCAACTAATTGTACAGAGTGTAAGTTGTTGTGACGCCGTTTTCAGAGAATAATTAAAGATCATGGTAGCGTTAAAGAATGGAATTTCATCCTATGCGAATTTAGTCACGCTCTTATTAAATATTAGTCCTGTATAAAATGTCGTATTTAAAAGTATTGTTTCGCATTCACGAGATTTTGTCGTGAATTCTGCTGTCAGATTGGATCGCGGGTGAATACTTTTTTAATGCGGACGGGGGAAATAAGGAAACGGTGAAAATACCGTTCAAATGTCCATGTCTCCTCCATGGACATCCCAGAAAATTTCGATTTTCTGTACATTGCGATTTTGTCAAACTGACTGCTGTTCAGTTTCTTGATATTTTTAGTATACAAGTTGTCGCTTCTTTAGTTTTTTTTTTTATACCCGTTCTTTAGAAATTTTATCCGGCCATATGCCTCTGAATCCGAAAACGATTAGGAGAAGAAGTATATTTATCAATACGAATATTTTTCAATACGAAAGTTCGCATTTAAAAATTATCGATTGCGATTGAATACAAGGCATATTTGAAACGAATTGAGTCCTTGTTAATGCGAAGCATTCACTACTGCCATCTCGCATTTAACACGATGAAATTTAATGGGAACTAATACTTTTTATTTTCCCTTTCTTCGGATCAGAAAGCAGAATTCAGACGTATTCAAAATGTCAATACTTTTTAATATGTTTCAGTTCGACATTTTATACAGGGAGATTATCCGCTGCGGACAATAACTCTTCTACTTTTCATTTAATATTCAATGATGATAAATAACATTTAATTGCATTCGTTTGGCTTTTTTTATTTCGGAAATAAGAAAATATATACCGGGGTGAGATTTTACCCATGACAACATTAACGTGATTTTCTTTGATGCTTTTTTTAAAAGTTCAAATATTTCGTCGACTCGCGGGATATTTATAATCGGAGTCTCGTCACGTTAATTACGTGAATAACACGTGCTCCTCCGAGCGGATCGAATGCTCACCGACGGCCACTGTCAGTGCCATGAGCGAATGTCCGGAGCGGACGGGATGCTGAATTAAAAAACAAGACGAAGTGAACGGGACGCGGACAACGATACATCATGCGTCTCCATACATGTCAAATTGTTTATTATAGAAGAGACTTTGATACGGCAATATATATTCGAAGATTTAACATTTAATACGTACTTTTATTTTTTCTGCTCCTCCCCCCCTCTCTCCCGCTCTTTTTAGACCACCGGGCATAGTCTGGCATAGAGATGGCAACTGTCATTGCAGCACGGACATAAACCGCCTGAAAGTGGATGTAGCATGGACTTCCACCACATGCAGATTTTACCACCGAGACCTGAAAGTGGATGTACTATCGTAGTTCCCCTCTCAAAATGGATGCAGATGGCATCCTTTCCCAGTGCGGAAAGTCGGTGTCGCAGAAAATGTCGTATTGGCCGCTCTCAGGTTACTCTCTGCTATCAGTCACAATATTCGTTGCTGGTGCCACCTATTGGTGAGAGTTGGAAATTAAGTCGGTATCTAAAGGCCCATCTACAATGGCTGCAAGAATAAGGTTATAAGCGTAAGCAGTAAAGCCAGCGGCATACGGTGCTTGTTTTCGTGCTGGATTACTTGCTGGATGAAAATACTGCGTTCTGATTGATATATTTCCGAAGATGGATGGAAATGCACCAATCAGAACGCAATATTTTCATCCAGCAAGCATTCCAGCACGAAAACAAGCACCGTGTGGCGCTGGCTTAAGAAATGGACCAACCATTATCGATTATTCTTATAATAATCGATTGTGGTATTATTTCCATTGCAGCCATTGTAGATGGGCCTTAAGGCCCATCTACTGCAAGAATAAGGTTCTAAGCGTTTGGCTGTAAGAATAAGGTTCTAAGCGTATTATTCTTATAATAATCGATTGTGTTTGGTTTATTTCTTACTGCTTACGCTTACAACCTTATTCTTGCAGCCATTGTAGATGGGCCTTTAAAGGCTCGTTTACATTAGCTGTAAAGGCTCGTCTACAATAGCTGTAAGAGTAAGGCTGTAAGGCTGTAACGTAAGCTGTCAGCGAATGAAAATATTTCCTTTCGTGTCTTGCAACCTTACAGCCTTACTCTTACAGCTAATGTAGACGAGCCTTAAGAGTAAGACTGTAAGGTTGCAAGACACGAAATGAAATATTTTCATTCGCTGACAGCTTAAGTGTCGTCTACAATGGCAGTAAGCAGTAAGAAGTAAGCGTGAACAGTAAGAAATGGACCAACCACAGTTGATTATTTTTGTCACAATCGACTGTGATTGGTTTATTTCTTACCGCTTACACTTACTTCTTACTGCTTACTGCCATTGTAGACGACGCTTTACGTTACAGCCTTACTCTTACAGCTAATGTAGACGAGCCTTAAGAAGTAAGCGTAAGCGGTAAGAAATAAACTAATCACAGTCGATTATGACAAAAATAAACAACTGTAGTTGATCCACTTCTTATTATTCACGCTTACTTCTTACTGCTTGCGGCCATTGTAGACCACGCTTTAAATGTATTGACCCATTATTTTAGCGGGTTAATAAGGAGCTTACAGTATTCATTAGTCCGTTATTCAAATGAGCCAATAAATGTATGTCTACAACCTTGCTTTAAGAGGATGTAAGCTCTAAGCCGTAAGTGTTAAGTGATGTCATTTCTGTCTCTAAGACATTCCCGCGCAGTATTTAAGCTGTAGCCGTTAGATCTAAGCGAATTGCGCAAAACTCAATTCCTACGGCCTAAAGCGTAGAGCTTAAAGTCGACATATAATTTTCAGCCAATCAGCGAAGAGGATGTTTTGTCGTGTCAAAAAGAATACACCGTTGATCGTGGATATAACCTCGCTCGCCGATATAACCTCCGATTTTGTACTCCATATATTTGTAAAAGATGCACATTCCACGAACACAACACCGTTGTTAGCAGGAGAGCTTGACGTAAATCCATCTTGCTTATGTAGAAAGTAAAGAAACTGCGTGTTTACAAACGCATTATCACTAACCACCAAGTCCGAATAACCCTTCTCTCATTGGCTGATATACGTCATGTTTTATGCCTTACGTTTTAAGGCTCGTCTACATTAGCTGTAAGAGTAAGGCTGTAAGGTTGCAAGGCACGAAATGAAATATTTTCATTCGCTGACAGCTTACGTTACAGCCTTACAGCCTTACTCTTACAGCTATTGTAGACGAGCCTTTAGGTTTATTTAACAGTTTTCAGCTTACAGCTTAGAGCTTACGGCTTAGAGATAAAATATTTTCTTGAAACGAGGTTGTAGACATACACTAAAGGGTGAGCTTATTAAATAATTAAATCTTCAGATCTGTAGCCAATAAAATAATCCGTGCAGCATCTAAAGATGGATATAAAGAGGCTTCAAATATAAGACCTGACTATGAATATGGGTATAAGCTAAGAGACGGTATTGCAGAAATTTCAATATCTCGGATTCATAGCGCTAGTTAAGCGAATCACGAAGTAGCGCCAAAGAAACGAATTACCATGATTGGTCGACTTGATTGCCTCAAATCCCAATCGCGGCGCTGTTAGAGCTATGATCAGTTATAGCGCGGGCTGCGGGATAATGTTGCGTGCGAAAAATTGTCGCTCATGTTTCTTTGTAATTTTGGCTTGCCGTAACTGAGCCACATGTCTCAATCGTCGTCACTGGGAATGCCGAAAGTGAATTATGTGCGTGTGTTACTGTGAATTGTCATTAAATAGCTGCGGGAAGTGAATATCGTGAAACGAGTGAATCGTCGGAACGTCCAGTAAAGTTTTGCATCCCATAACGACATTCGGATTCGCATTACTGAGTTTCATGCTTCTGACTTACTGTACGAGTCTCGCGCGTGGATTCGTCGTTAAACATCGAGATATAGTATAACATCCTTCAATATTTGTTGCAAGTGACGGTTATTTATCGGAAGTGTCAAGTGAAGTTTCGTGAGTTTTTTCGTCATGGCGGACTTCTTGAAGAGCGGTCCATTTTCAACGGAATATTGTACGCGAGTGATGTACATTCAGTGGACTACGTAACATTGAAAATTGCAACCGTCGCGATAACAATGTAACGGACTACAACGTTCAATGTAGGATTCGAGAGGCTGCTGGCGCATCTTTTTCGCAAGTTCGAATTACCAAAAGTAAGTCTTGCACGTGTGCTTGTCGGGAGTAACGAAAGTAAATTTCATATGTTTGTCATGGCGAAATATTGTTAACTAGTGATCGAAAATGAATATCTCGCGAAATCATGTCGTCGGGAGTACCACAAATGAAGTCTCGTGCGTATGTCGCATAATAGCAGAGTTCATCAATAGCAGTATAAATCGTTGTTCTTTATGCTTCCGGCTCGGGGAAGGGAAGAATCTCGTGCGCGAAATATCGTCGGGTGTCGAGCTTTGTACCTGTATGAGTGAAATGAATAAGTATTGTGATAAAGTTTTGCGTTTATGCGATGTTCAGTTTTGTGATTGTGCAAAGTCAAATTATGTTAAAATTGTGTTGCGAAGAAATAGTGTTAAGGATATATTTTATTAAGAGGAATTTCAGGAGCTGTTCAGACGTAAATTTATTTTACATTTGTTTTATTATAGCAATTTAAAATAGTTCGTAATCTCAGTGTCGCATTGTTGCTCCAGCCATTTCATTAAAAATAATTTTGTGTCAATTTAAAATTAAAGCTAACATAACCGTAACATGATACAAAAAATGCAATTAAAAAATAATATTATAACGTAAATATGCTTTTTACTCTTGATATTTACATTAATATTAGTTGATGACATATAAATCCTTAATCTTATATTATTAACTTATTTTATCCAATCCTAAAAAGATAGGATAAAAGAAACAAAGGCCGAAGAAACGATTACACGAGATTCGCATGCTCAAAAATATCTGCTTTCCAACGAGTTTTCACCAAAGTTTTTCAATTTTAAATCGCATGTCGTTGCGATTTGCAAGGATTTTAATTATTTCGAATCTAGATTAAAACCTTATCACTCATATTTCGTTGATTAATATTTCATGACTCGTCATTTTCGCACCTATCACCACGGTTTACCGGAGAACCTTAGTTATTTTGGGTCTAGATTCAAATCTTATCATTCATATTTCGATGATTATTATTCGATGGCTCGTCATTTTCGCGTGTACCTGTCACTTTTCAATCTTTCGTAGCTTCTAACGGATAATCGCAGCTTGATGCGGTTATATATGTAAAAATATGATTTAATATTTTATGCTTTGTATTATTTTATCCAAAGAAATTCTATTCGATGTATTACAGTCATTTTCGTGCACGTGTAAAAGACGTTGATCATAAATAACGTACAATGCAAACGTTAATATATCAATAGTAATACTTTTTACTATTGATTAATATTTTACATTATTAACATAAGACAGTCGTTGTTGACATACGTTATACGTTATATACGATACATTATTGACACATACGTAGATAATGTATTCGTAATAATTTTAACATGTCGTTTTTGTCACACACGAAACTTCACGTTTTATCACATTTTGCATTCCTCATCCCAGTTATCTGGTATTACTTCGCGCCACGCTTGCTTCAGATTCTGCAATAAACATGGCCTCGGGCAATTTGGTATTTGCAGGAGTGACGTTTCTCTGTTTTCCGCGCTTTTTAAATATAAAATCTGCAATAAAAGCACACGCATACATACAAACATCAGGTTATTTTAGCTGTGTTCAGATGTGGCAGATACGTATAATTATTCGGTTGTTGTAATAGAAAGCTGAGGGATATTTAATAAAGCTCGGACACAATCCTCGTAACTACGCTAATTATGTATAATTCCTAGTAATTATGCATGATGATCGATCGCATTCATTATCTCGATTTATCACGGCCCATTGCCAAGTGCAACTAATATCTCATAATTCGTAACGTTCTGAGTAACGTTCTTCGTAACGTTCGTGAGGACCGAAATAGTCGACAGCAATTTGCAATTATAGATTTTGTCCGTAATTGCATCGTAAATTGAAGCAATAATTCTCTCTTTAAATCTACCTTCACTTCTTGATTCTCATTATCGGCATGATGCAACTCGAGAATCAGCATCGCCCCGTATTCTGGTTTGAGGTATTCACTTGTAAATCCCATTGTTCTCATCACGTTGACGATGGTTATGTCGTGAGCGGAATAGAAGTAAGTACGCTTCGATCGCAGCTGAGCATTGTTCCTCTCCTCCATATGTTGTAGAATCTCTTTCACCAACGGACCTGTGCGGATATCGGAACAAGTTTCTGTGATATTTCGTAGCGGCAAGTAAAATCTCGCGACACAATTCGAAACCGATATATCACCGCGGCGATGCCGCGTATATTTTTCATACAACGTACATAACAACGTACCGACGTACCTCCCCGAAGACGTTTCTGAACGACACCGTCGGTGAAGATCGCCAAACTGCGAGCGGCTATTTCGCGCATTTCGTCGTTGTAAAATTTCCGCGTCCATGTCGGAAGTTTCAGCCCATGTTCTTCTTCGATCTCGAGGGTATTATACAGAAACTCGACGTCCGTGATAGTGCTCATATTTTTTCCGGTATGTTCGGTCAGTTCTTTGTAATAATCAGCCATCTTCTCGCCCGATCTTTCTTCCTCCTCCAGATAAGCCTGCTTCAGAGCAGCCGCCAACCGCGGGCATGACGATTTCACCGCTATCAGCTGTAATAATATCGTTATCTTGAAAAATAAGTGTTTTCATTGTCACGTTTCTCATCGTTTTAAGCCGGTTTGTTTGTAGCTGTGCATTATTCGTGATCTTAGAATTTTAAACAAGGTTCAGATTCGTGGATTATCATTCGACATTTTGCACTGCTATTTTTTTTTTTGTAAAATAATTACAAGGAAATCGGAGTTAATCGGAGTTTCATGAGAAACTATAATTATTTGTAAAATTGTAATAAGCTATGAACGTCGATTTGAAGCTTTCTCAGTTTCCCACAACCTTAATATAGCAAAGCGCGCATTTTCCTTTTCCAAATAATGAAGTTGTTAAGTAAATAAAGTATTATAATAAGTATTAAAATAAGAAAATAAAGTAATAAGTTAAGAAAATAAAGTATTTAAGATAACACGCACGTTTTAAGATATCACTTACGAAATACTACGAGATCTAATTTTTGACAGATTGAAGGATGGGTCGCGTACGAAATAATACGAGATCTAATGTTTAACAAATTGAGAAGGATGGGTCACGAAATATCTTATTTGCGTATTTCCTTGTAATCGCATATGAATGGAACGCTAAATTAAAAATCGATATTACTTTTTGCCTTAACGTGTGAGCCTTGAGAAAAACATCGGAACATCGTACGAAATATGTTAATACAGATTATCGTTTTCAAATCCAATCGTGAATCATATACCTTGTCCATCTCTCGTGGTATCGCATGCACTGGAATAGGTGTCCATTCCAAGCCGGACACGAACATGTCCTCGGGACTCGGTGGGAACAATCCCGCGAGAAGCGTTTGTGCCGACATGATGCACCGATCGGCATAGGTGCTACGTACCAACGTGCTCGCACTTTCGTATTTCTTACCGATCGCCTCGCCGTACTCTTTGCGAATCCATTGACCCACGTTGTACAGCTGCAGCATTCCTTTCTGAAAGTATATTTCACCATAAATGATGCACCATACGTCATTACGCGCGCTCAAATCGCGTGTCTTACGAATGATACGATTTATTTTGCTCTGAGAGTCTAGATACATGTACACATGGATTCTTATTTCAAAACATACGTTGTACTCGTATATCGTGCTAAGTATATCGTTATTATCTTCCTCGGCTGATTTACATTATGTACACAAGAGATCTCGGTTTCTAACGGTATTTGCCGATGTCTTGCGAACCTTGGTCATAGCGCCCCAGCCTCCGGGCCAAGAGTAATTTATGTAAGGGTCCTTAGGATAAGTCTCTGTAGGAGTTCGGTCACCATGACGGAACAGCTGTCGAAACAATGATTACTCTCATATGAGGGAAAATGAGGGTGCCGCGAATTGACCGCGTCTCCCTTTATTATATATCTTTCAAGCAGCTTCAAGTCCTCCGGCGAACTTTATATAATATCAGAATTATCGTATGGGTCGAGTCACGAATAACTTCCCACAGAGGCAACAAACATGTAGCTGAACACGTGCGGGAAGAGTTGATGAAGTTATTCACCATAGATGGAAATGCAAGCTATTGTCAATAATGACGCGCATATTGTTGGATCAGATCCTATTATGAAACGCACTTGCGCACGAAATTACATTTACGAACAGAGAAAAGAAGACGGAAGTTACTTATGACTCGACGTGACAAATTAACGTCACCTACTAACAGTACGCGATATGACTGAATAATTACTGTCAACGTATTACTTACAAACACCACCTGCTGCAATGTATCATACTTAGAAGTGGGACTCGCAAATGTTGTATACGCTAATAACATACACCCGATGAAGGTTCCGAGTACAATTACGCTCACGCAAACACCACACTTTCCAGAATGGTAATTTGAGCCTTGTCTTCTCAGCAAATCCATTTGCCCGGTTATACCGGCACCGCGATGATCCTGAAATTTATTCGATCGGAGATTGAATCGTGCATGTATGAATGACTAGTGTAACATACATGGTCTGTTCTCTTTAGCTGTACTGCTGAACTGGTGCAATAAGTTAGAGTGAGAAAAAATATAGTTGTTTCACTTTAACTTAAAAGAACAGACTCATAGAGTAAATCAATCGTCTGCATTGAGAAATTCGTGTTGCTCAAAGTTATTTTCCTCGAAACTTGTCCGGCCTTTATCTTAAACCGTAGAATTCTGGAGTGTAATCTAGATTGTAACGTCGTTTTGCTGATAACTATATTATCACTTGGCATTCCATGTGTCTCAATGAAAAATAAAATACTTTCTCGAATGTTTCTCGATCGTGCTAGTAATAATTATACGTATACTTAATTATTGTTAGCATATGGGGCATATTCAGCTCAAGATAATGAATTAAAAACAGATATGTACGTACTAAATATCGCGTTACATATAATATTAAAATAATGTGTGAGCGTAAATAAAAATAAATAAAAAGTCAATATATAAATGAAATAAAAATAGCAGAAAGTCATGTCTAAAACTAAAAAAAAGAGAGAAAAAATCCTTCAACTTTAAAGCGAAAAATAAGAGTAAAATCGAAGAGATAAAAAATTTACGAATTGGTGAAATGATTTTATAATCACAATTCGTAATACCATCGACTCGATTAACCCATTAAGGCCCATACTTAAAGTATTGAAAAAAATTTTTGTAAACAAATTGTTGTAAACAATTTTTCAACCAAATTGGAACACCAATAATCATTGCTAGGACCCATGCTAGAAACTCAATAGTTACTTTTTTCATATCTCTACTGGTCTAGGCATGGGCTGGAGCAAGCATATATATATAGAGATTGTTTGTAATTTTTTAACAACAAATGAAGCGGAAAATAAAAAATGTAACACATGTTTCTTTAGTGATTTTTCTCGTAGAATAGATTGGGGCGGTTAGTTTATCTGTAAAATTTTAATTTTTCTTAATTTGTTTACAACAATTTGTTTACAAAAATCTTTTTTCAACCAATTTGAAGCACCAATAGTCATTGCTAGAACCCATGCCAGAAACCAAATAGTTACTTTTCTCATATCTCTACTGGTTTAAGCATGGGCCTTAATGAGTTAATCAAATGATAAAAAACCGTTTGATGAGAATAACAAGATAAACGTTGGGCTAAGCTATTCGTATTCATATTCAGCGTCGTATCCAATTTATTTTAAAATTTTATAATGATGGTGAATCTGCTTCTCCTCATATCGCATCGAACCACAAATAATTCCTATTTTATTACTGTATAAGTTTATGTTTTCTTAGGACATATTTTACGATAAAACCCAACTGTAGTATCTATTTGTCATTATTATCAACGACTTGTATCCTCTCGACTAACAAGCAACTTATTGATCTTTCCGACGAGTCTAAAAAAGAGAAAAGGGGAAAAGAAAACTATATATTTACCTCGTGATAATCTATACGATCGATTTATAACTCGACCCGATATTTTGGACGTTTAATACGTTTCGAGAAAGAGACTGAGTTCACTTTAAACCATAACGAGATCACGGTTCGTATTCTGAACACTAAATTTAGCCCTAAATACACCCGATTGATCTTTGAACTGCGACAATATTTTACATATAACTTTCACAACAATAACAAATTCACAACAAATATAGATTACTGAATAAGACGGCCCGAATTAGACGACTATTTAACGTTGAATCAGGAACGCAGATTCGCGTAGTGTAGTTTTACCCGTGATAACCTCCGTTATACTTACGTAGTTTTGTATGATGTCTCTCTTTACGATACTCTCGTCTCTCTCGACGCGCCGCACCCGACTGGCGTCTACGATATGACGTTATCGACTCGCTGCCGAACACATGAAAGCAGCCTGGCTTATCAAGCGTGAGCAAAGAGTAGGAGACAACACGAAACACATGTGATGTCTGCGCGTCATGCAGCGCGAAGTCATGCGAGCCGAGCACGCTTCGTGACTGCGCGATTCACGAGTTGGCGAGCTCGATGATCCTGCATTAACGAGTCTTGACTGGGAAATGTGGATAGGCTGCAGCGATGCGCGTTGCGCTCACCATACCACGCGTTTCGTGCGTGTAACGCTCATGTCTCTCTGCGTGTGTGTGAGTCTGCGGTTACACGCGGTTACACAGCGTCACACTTACGTAAATTCTGTGACAAAAACGGGTTTCTGCGACGTTTCGGCACTTAATAGAAATGTCGAACGTCAGTTACTTAACGACGGCTATACACCAATGAGTCAGCTTCTTCCTGTGATTCGTGTAAAACGATCCTGCTCAAGGATCGCGCTGTATCTCGGATTGGAACAATGCCGAGTCACACACGGCGATACCGTTGACGATCTCCCATTTGCCGTTGACATTCGATAGATTTGACACTATTGACGGAATCGTCCGCGCGTGTTAACAATAGTGCGAGTGAAATGTTATTTCGAGCATATTACGGAAACGACAGACATTGTTCAAGGCTGAAAGAGAGACTCGCGGATTATGTTCCTTGTTTTTACAATTTGAATCGGCAAAAATTTCAATTTACCGTGGAAAAGCGCAACCGACACGAGCGCGTCGTGTTGCTCTTCCGAATATCCAGCGACAAGTAGAGCGTGAATCGTGGTTTAACGTTAAACGCGAGGACACGCGTTGCGTGAGCATCGTCGGAATAAATAACGTTCGCGCATGGCTGGGTTAAAGTAGGTAACTTTTATTTACGATCAGTTTCCACTAGAGGCAATAAATCTCTTTATAATACACACAGAAACGACAGGTCTCGACTTCACGCGCTTCGCTCTGGGATCGGTGATAACCAAACCGGGACTTCGCGATCGCGATCGGGCGGATCGCTTCGTCCATGGGCACATTCGTACACACATTTCTATAATATCGAATAATTTTACGAGGGAATAAAATTCTCGCTTTCGCGTCCGCGTCGGACGATATAGTTATCGTATGAGGATTCGAAGAGATCGCTGTTAACTCGTATATCAAGCGAGAAACGGTATGCCACTTCGCTCTCTTTTCTGCATCTGTTGAATTATTTATCAGCTAATATATTATTTCATAGGCCGCACAACACAGTGTGTATTCGTTTCGGGACGAACGTAAGCGCGTCTTAAATAGGAGAATAAGCGAGCTAAATCTTGGCGCTTCGTAAATTTCGTAAATTTGGTCATAATCGCATCATCTGCATTTCGTAGACATCACACTCTGTTATTTCTAACACAATATATGGAATATATATAGAAACTTGCAGGTACCCTCATAATCTTTCGACGTAATAGAATCTAGCGGGATTTATTCGATTTAACGTGCTGTTGCTCCGAGCCCTTCGGGTTGTATCGCGTGTTATTTCTTCCCGAACGTATTCAGAAACGCATTACCAACACTCACTGTGCGTTTTGGTTACCACCTGTTGGCAGGAATGCGCAACTGAGATATTGAAGTGGGTCGCACTTGGCTAGAAATGAAAATAAATCAGCCCTCGCTGTGCATAGAATCTGTTCCACATCGACATCCAATGTCGATGCAGCCGTAGGTTCATTCGGGGAACCGCAAAAGTTATTTCAACTAATTGATCGCGTTAAATGGAAAAAGCTATAAAACAATGTACGTGTTATTTTTGTGAGCTATCGTTTGTCCTACAATATCACCGTGATTCAGTGGCGCGTGAATGTTTAATATAACGTGGTTGGTACTATTAAAAAAAAGGAATAGAAAGAAAAAAGAAGCAACCAATATGACGCGCACCACTCCGCTGTTCGCTTTAATTTCGAAGCGGGACGAAGGCAGGACGTTGCGCATCCCTGGTGTCTACTTATCTAAGTCTAACGAGAAAGTAACACGAAAAGGGACGAGAGGTCTCACTATCTCTAGGTCGCACGTTTTGTACGATATTTTTCTTCCTCTATACGAGCACGGTGCAGCCGGTGCACGTAGCGTGTGTTACAGGCAATACATAAGTCAATGGACATGAAGTGATTTAAAGTGGTAGAATCGTTCAAACTAGTCTCAAGCGACGCGCCTCGTGTGAGAGGAGTTCTCTCGGTTCTTCAAGTAAAATAAGTGGACGTAAAAGAGGGGCCGTTGGAAATTACGATAAATACGATATTACTCGCGCGATTCTAATTCCCGACGCGCGAAATCGCGATCTTTCTCGCCGACGAGACGAGAGAGAGAAATTCGCGTATCGTCCTCGTCGACGAGACGATGAGGTTTAAGCACTTCTGCCCTAATGAGCGCGAACAACACCGATTATATAATTATCATATATTAGATACGACGATTCTCTTTTTTTTTCTTTTTACAAGACTCACTAGGAAAGTCAGAAAAAATAAGGAGGAGAGGGGGAGGGGTGGGAGCGGACAAGATTGAGAACGAGCGCGAGCGTAATCGTACAATACGTCGAGATATGAAAGTATAACGAAGCGGATGTTTTGTCGCTCGTAAGAAAGATTATTCCCCGCGTAAAGGGTTAGGGGGAGAAAAAAAACTCTCTACCGTTCGGTGCGGCGCTCGGAGGAACGTGGGGCGAAAATGGTACGATTTCAATTGCAGATCGTAATGACTAGAATAAATCGAGTCCGGAAACGGTGCGTCATCGATTCGCGGAGGCTTGCGACTCGCAGGAGCCTGTCGGATCAGCGAAACGCCGTATCCTCTTCATTTATCTCATGGGATGGATAAAGTTGTTAATCCGCGCGCACGACTCGCGCGCGCAACGTACTCCAGATGGGAAATCAATTTCAGCGGTACACTGCGCAACAATGATAAATACTTGGAGACGTTTCCTCGTTCCGTGCTTTCGATTTCTTCCTCGCCGGCCGGCGGGACGGCGGACGAGGAGTTTCAATCGCGCGAAAGCCGATTATGTTAATCCGAGCTATGTTAATCCATAAAATCATTGCGAAACATTGATTTTGACATACAGTTATGCGCGTGCGCGCGCGCGCGCGCGCGTGTGTGTGTGTATGTGTGGGTGTGAATGAGTCGCAGCTGGGCTCGATCTAAATAAATCCGTGACATTTTTCATGTCGTGTCGTTTATTAATTAATACAACCGTGCTCTCTCCGACTGGATTTGTGCGCAATTAAAACGAACTGTCTTTTTAATAATCCGATTCATGGCTATACTACAATTAAAGAAACACGTATACATCTCCATATGAAATGAATTTGAGGCAGAAGCGCCTACACGCGAGATCCCGCATTGGTCTCTTCTCTCCAAGTAGCGTCATCGAAAAGAAATTGACACTTGGAACAAAATGTGCAATTCAGCAGCGCACGCAATTCAGCGGACACGAACGATCAGTGGTGCAACTAGTCACGGTAGTAGGGACGCGCGAAGGGCTTCGAGTGCGAAGAACTACAGGGGAGAGATGAAGAATAGATTATATAGCTAAAACTCGATCGCGCGCGCGCGCGCGACGCTCGAGACGCGAGTAACACCCAAACGATTTATTGGAACCGTAATTTTTGAGCTCGCGCGACAAGCTCGCTCATTATTTACGACTCGAGGAGACAAAGATGTACACTACAATATACACTCCCCCTCGCACTGTAAGTCTAAGTGGAATTAATGGTCGAATATCTCTGGAGCGCGCGGACGCTCGCCTAGTCACACCACTGGCAACGGCAAATTTTCACACATCAGCTTCAAGCTCGAGGTAGAGACAGAGTGGTAGGAGGATCAAGTCGAAAGTGATATTACGGGTAATAATTTCTTTGCATCGGCGTTTGAATCTGCCATCTACGCCTGTTCCGAGCGACGCCTCCGTCCGGGACCGCCGGCGTAGTTCGCTGCTGCGAGCCCCATCATGTGTTTCGCCGATTGAGAACCGCTGAAGCCGCGACTTAGACCCAAATCCAATCCTCGCTTGGTGCTGCGAGAAAACGTGCGGTTATCATGTTTCATTAGACGTATGCGATGTCGACCGTTTTGAAAAGCACATGGAAGTCCTTCGCCGGCGAGCGGCAAAAGCGCTTGCTCGAGGACTTGAAACTTGCGTCCCGAATTCTTACGATTCTTTCTCGAAATGAGTTAATACTGCGTGTCGGTTGAATAACTCGCTTCGATTTTCCTTTCTGTATTATTCGACGGTAAAGACTAGCTCTTCTTACGATAGAAACGTAAACCGCTGAAACATTGGCGAAAAATTATAAACGAAAGGAACTTGGACAAAATTATACAATTGTGCTCGGTTGATGAATGATAAAATTTTCGTTCACATTGAGCGCACTCGAGACAAATTTCACTGAAAAATCGGAGCGAACTTTTTCACTCTGACACGGATAATAATTATCCGAATTATAATTATCACTGACAATGCGCGATTCCAGTGTCCAGGATAAAAGCATGCACTCTAATGTTGAGATTGTTATCACATTTCCTTACTTTTCCATTTCAGGATGGCTCATTACGGTGCGACTGAGACGAGAGAGTATCTCTAGAAACTCGTCCCGGTCTATGTCGTCTTGCTGATCCCAGTAACTTTCATGGCCGTGCGTAAAATTGGATCGTTCGATTATTACGATTGCAACAAGTTTGCGTGAGCGTTTCTTTTTCTCTTTCCTTCTCTCTCTCTCTCTCTCTCTCTCTCTCTCTCTCTCTCTCTCTCTCTCTCTCTCTCTCTCTGTTTCTCTCTTTCGCTGTCTCAATCTCGCCGCGCGGTGATACGATAGCAGGAAACAAGCGGAAAAACACGTAACTTAACGGCAGTGAAATCGATCGGTCGCCGAACTCGCAATCTTTTTGAAACGAGACCAAGAAAAACCGCGCGTGGACACGGCGACAGAGACGTTCGACAAATATTGTATAATGCAGTTAAGAATGGGAAAAAAACAGCCGCGCGCATAACTCAAAATTATCCGTCGTTGTCTGAAACGCCATTTGGCGACGATCGAGTCACTTTCTGTGTATTCCTTTCTATCGGCTCGGTGCGTCGTCAAACGCGGAACTGGGTTAAACTGTTCGACGCGCAAACAGATGCACTTCCGTTCTCGTTCAACATATTCGTTTAGTTGCGAACACACGAGCATGCAAACGCGCACACATACATACATACACTAAAAGCAACCGCGATCGCGCAATTCGTACAAATGATTGCATCTGAAAATCTCTGTTTAACAAATTATGTAGTTTCATTCGCATGGCGAATATATGTATGTATATTTACGTAACCGGTCAAATCGACTCGATTGAAAACCACGTTGACTCCCTCTATTTCTCTTTTTCGTGCAAATTTTATAGCCTTGATTTTATTAATAATATCGGGATTTATTGGCACGAATATATTCGCCTATGCGTGTGTGTGAGAGAGAAAGAGGGGCAGAGAGAGAGAGAAAGAGAGAGAGAGGGAGAGAGAGAGGGAGAGAGAGAGAGAGAGAGAGAAAGAGAGAGAGAGAGAGAGAGAGAGAACAAAAGAAGGGAGAGAAAGCTAGCGGGGAACTTTCATATACGCGACCCTGCGTTTTGTTTACACTTATAACACTTGTAGCCAGCAGTCCCCGTTGCTTTGCTCTCTTGTCGATCCGTCGTTCAATCTCGTCGAATGGAATTTACCTATGCGGTATTGCGTCCACTAGGAGGCTCGAGACGGCAACGAGCGCCAACAGCGTGCACAGGATCGTTACTCTGGACTGCATCTAAACAGAAATAATCGCGTGATTGTAAGAAATTTACATGACTATCTAGTCGAGCGAGACCTTACGGTCTCGTACGGGAGACGATACACAGGCACATGTGCTCTTGAAAAGTTACACCGAGGAGGGCCTCGGTATCGAAGCGCAATCACATTCAATGTGAAATTAGACATAAATACGGTCGTAAGTCACGCGAATACGCGTCACGTTCGTACGCACCTCCCGTGTAACACGTAATTCACCGCGATATTCACCGTTCCGTGCTCTCTGCCGTTAGAGAGACTACTGTCTGCAGCGTCGTTTAATGGAGAATTACGTACGGCGATGTTAACGGATACGCTTCGCCATGCACACGTCGCCGGATTAAAGGGCAGTAAACCCCGGGAGAGAGAAATGTTCCTGATTACGGAGAGCTCCGCCGCCGCCACCGCCGTCTCGTACATCTCAGCGATAGATTGAGCACCAAGAACTGTCTCGAGACGTACACCACCCGCGCTATGGGGTGGGAAACTCGCAGAGTTTCGCGTCTTCTCTCGCGTCGTAAATTTCGAATCCGACGAGATGGAATTTAACCGGAGCGTATATATATATATATATATATCGGAATCTCTCGAATATACAATAATAATAATTCAGACGGTAGTTGCGGAAAGGTGACACGAGCAACGTGCTTGTGCGCGTTTGAAGCGTCCGCTTGGCTTTACAAAAATCACAGGGCCGACGGTGAACGCGAACTCGTAAAGAGAGTTACACCTCGAATTTTGCTCTATACACAGGGTAAAAAAAAACTACAAATGTCTCCTCCTGAGACGCACAATGTCTTTTCCCTTCTTTTTACTTCTGTTCGTCTTATTGATTTGAGGTAACGAGAGGAGAGGCGCTTCTTGCGGCGTGATTCACGCTGCTTCCGGGTCGTCGATCCTCGTCGTAAGCCTCATAAAAGCTGTAAAGATAAGGAAGGTCTGCGCCGCGAGGGATATCTATCTGCTCTTCTGGTGTTTATTTAAAGGGAAGGTGCCTGATGTATATATATATATATATATATACACGTACGACTTGCTCCGCAGTAGCGGGATTCTGTAACTTGTTATATGCTAATAAAGACAGTTTTCGGTTCGTTATATAATGTTGCGCATCTTCTCTGCCATATATTATACCTGCGCAACGACAGATCGTTATCGTAACGACTGCACAACGAGTTACAGGATCTCGCCACAGCACAATTTCCAGACCGAAATTTTCAGATTCGAACGTCGAATTATGTCGAAAAGCGATATCGGACGATGTTAACGCTTAGCTGCGTTTGGTGAAGCAACATGCGATATTGTCCCCAAGTTATCGCGCGTGGTCGTACGTTGCGATGCGACTCTTAAGACGCGAGAAATTCGCCTTCTCTCCCTCCTTCCTCCTTCCCTCCCTTCCTCCCGGTGCCCTTTGGTGAGACGCAAAGTAAGACGGAGATAAGAAGCAAGCGAGAAGAGCGCGAGATGGCTGAAAATTCGCGAGAGGTGCGAGCAACGAAACAATGGCCTCTCCTCTTCGGAACGCGGGGAAAAGTTGGCGCGTTCGAGCGTGCTCGGCTAACAAACTATTCAGCTTCACATTCACAAAGAACATTCCGCCATCGTTCGCCGGTGTACATGACATAAGTATACGGGCAGAATTCCTATTTTGCGCTTAACAGCGCACCCCACGAAGCTGCGGCGGTGAATTTAGAGCTGCAGCGGGCTTTAAATGGAACAACATGCGTTCTTTGACCTTGGGAGGTTACATAACAATTTTCCGGAATATTGCCTCTAACGATAGTTCGTAGAAGAAGAAAACCGGGTCGTTCGCGTACGCGAGCGGCTTTTTTCGCGTTCTCCTTGCTAAAACTCTAACTGGAAAATCTCGACATTCATTACCTTGCTTGGAGATTATTTATTCATTCGCGGAAAATACGCAAGCAATTCAATCAAGAACAATAGATGGATGTAGTTGATGTGTGCAGAAAATGACCAACTTTCCCCTTTCATGATCTCTTTGTATGCTTGAAATTAAAAGATGGACTGCAACTACATTGCAGTCGATTAGGTTAGGTTTTAAATTGGGTCTGAACAAATATGTTTTCGCATAAACACACATATAATCGTAGCGCACAGATAAGTCTGAGAAAATAGCGTAGCGCTGGATAACAATACATAACAGATTTTATTTGCATAAAATTTGACATTAAATTTCTAGCAATTAGGCGTGGTGGCTGGTTTCCAGAAGTTTATCCGATATTTTCATTCGACGGGTACTCGGTGCGGATTCAATACTTCGCGGAAGAACGCGTCACTCGCAAACCCGTTCGTGGCGCACTTTCGGTTGCGAAACATAAACACTCGGCTGCGGAAAGATACGCGGTGCGCAAGAGTACCAAAACAATAGATAAAAAGGGTCACGCGCCATTTCCCGCGAATAGTCAACGTTTCGCCATTGTACGGCCGAGCGATCTCAATCAACACTCTCCAAACATCCGGGACCTTCACGGCGCTCAAACTTGTCCTCGTGTTGTCGCGTATCTTGCCGAGTGTGACATTGCGTTTCGAGACGGCGAGCGACGCGTATATACCGCGGATCCGCCGGATCGGTAATAATTATCTCTCGTATCGGTATTTTTCAGATCGCGTGTTTATCCGTTGTCACCCGCGCGAGTGTCAGTGTGTCAGTGCCACGAGGGTGTGCGATGCTGGAGCAGCGGGATGCTGAATCGGGGAAGCAGGATGGAGGATGCGGAGCGACGTCATGCATGTCCAGGTATGTAAAATCTGTCATTGTATAAGAAGTCTTCGGTATGAGGAGAAGCATTTTGACGAGCTCGCCGAGAACAAAGAGCGAGCGAAATTTAAAAGTAAAAATGTCGAATTATTATTAATATGTGCTGCTCAATATATACGCACTCTATCGCCGGTACTCCGACGAAAAGCGACACTTACTCCAGTCGATTATTCGAAAGAATGAAACTTGAAAGTGACTGTATATTTCGGACGAGGCCAATGGCATGCCATTGAAATTCCCATTCGAGCCGCAGACACGCAGATTTCGCGAAGTGCTTGTTTTCACGACGTTCATTCAATTAGCATTTTATTGCGGTGCAATCATGGTTGGCTTTGAACGACGCGGCGCCTTGTAGTGTGGGCGGTATAATTGGATTCGTTGTTCGAAATAATTGACGGTCACAGCGCCATATCTGCGGTTTTCATATCCGTTTGCGGATAGCGCGGCGCGTACATGGAATATGTATCAGAGATGACACTCTGTTCCCCCCTCCTCTTTTTCTCTTTCTCTTTCACCATACACGAATCGAAATTATTATGTTATGTGTGCAATCGATCTCGCGGAATATTTTTACATTTCCCTCTTTTTTCTGCACAGTGCGTTTGTTAAAAGTGAAACGAAAGAGTTTATTAAATGAAAATCCGCATTTCCCTCAAATTCTCCCTGCATTTGGAGAATTTTATTGCCTTATCATTATTTAGTTGTCAGTAGTTCAATCCACCGATTTATCAAACGTACCGCCTGTGCGTTTGCGTGGCGATACCGCGCCACGTAATTACACTCGTGTGATGCGAAATACTAATATTAGCAAAAGCACAATACATCCACGTGACTGCAAATTGCGTTTCTATCGGAGAGCACGCAGTGTTGATTAACCGAGAACAGGTCGATCTTGCGATCCGTATTATTATTGGCCGTATATAGAGGAAAAAAAAGAGAGGAAGAAAAACACGAGAGTACATTTTTTCATCTCCTTTTTATACCGTAGTTTCGGTTATGCGCACAGCGTTCCGCGTTGGCTGTACCGTTTACTTGTTAAGCGAATTACGTCGGCATTTTAACGATACGCGTATCGAGGATAACTAGTAAAGGAAAAGCGCTCGCCGCTCCGAAATAAACGTCCGGAAAACGTTGAAACTTCGTCTTTAATTCCCTCAGGTTGCCATTAATGCGAATTAGACGACTCCGGCGCCGTCGTTCTCACTTCACTGTCGCTGAGAGAAGTTGCGCGAGCCATAAATCTACGTAATTTCGTCGAATTTATCGTCCGATTTACTTAGACGTAACTGTTACCGGCAAAGATGACGGGGGAAGGGGAAGAGTTAGCACACGGGGGGTGAGACGCGAGCAGGATAAATCGAATCACATCCTCGAGGAAGGAAAGAAAAAAGAAGTAAGCCGAAAGGCGGCCCATGTGGCACGCAGCGCGCGGGGGTATGCTAAGTACACTCGCGGCTAACGTCGTTATTCCGATAAAAATTTATTTTCCTAGAAAACACGTTCTCGATAATTGTCGCCCCGGTAGTGCCATCGCAGCCGCGCGCTGAATCTAATAACGCGATAATCGAGTTTCGATCCCGAGAAATTGTAGCGGCTCGACGATCTTCCAGTCGCCGACCGTTTTTCTTGCTTCCGTCCTTTTAGGGGCTTTTATTTTCCTTCGTCCCGCAGCCTCGGGGAGAACGCCTCGTTCGGCCCAAAAATATTTGCTCACCGTTATGTAGTGACACGTATCAATCTCATCGCGCGGGATGTCGTTGAATCACCATGCTGAGATACTCGCGAATGTACATTTGTCGATTAACTCGGAGTCGATCTCGCCGCGCTGAAAACACTCTCTTTCCTCCCTCTTCCTCTGTATCTTCGTTTTGCTTATTTTTTCTGATTTCTCATTTCGATCGCGAAGAATTAATTTGAGTCAATAAGAATGACGCGGGGTGTGGGTAGCAAATAACCATATTACTATATACGGAAAGATAATGATATCGACGACATTGACGATTTTCTGTTTTCATGCTTCCGGTTCCTTTTGCCCATGAATTATTTACTTCTGCATTTTTTTAACTGTCGTGAATACGTTGGTTTTATTTCCCTGAGTTTTATTTATTTTCCCAATTTTATTCATAGGATTTTTTTCTTTTTGTACGCGTAGGATACTAACGTGCGCGTCGTTTAGAACTACAATGTAACATTTTTCTCTCTTTCTCTTCCTTCCTCTCTTTCTTTATTTCTTTCCCTTATCAATTTTGTCCAATGTCAATATTATACTTTGGATCTATCGTGGCGGAGTTGGTTTCCAAACAACGTCATTCGTGACTGCAACTGTCTTTTTATTATTCACGTATCGTGTGCGGATATCATGCGGAATGGCAGCGCTGTAAAATCCCGGCGCAGATAAGAGCCACGCATGACCAAATTCAAATGATCGCCGATCGCGTATCGCAATCGTTGCTTTATGGGATTTCGAGCGATATCCGGTAATTTCGGAGCCGGCTCACGGATATACAATTGCATTTCACCAGCCTAGCAGTCAACTTCATCACGCGCGATTCATCACAGAGCGATTAATCATGCATAATAAATATAATAATATATCCCGCGATAGGATGGACCTTTTTCCGATCTTTTTGTCACCCGTTCGCGATTCGAGCGCGTCTCTGAGAGAATCTCCGAGAATCGCGCCAATTATTTCTACGTGTCTCTCTTAATTTATCGTGTCCCACGAGTTTCATAAACCGAACGTATCGGGAAAATTACATTAAAGCAGATCGCTCAAAGGTTCACAATTATTCCCGAAAATCGTCACATTTTTTTTTATATTCTTCTTCCTTCTTTGTTTTCGACCGTAATTCTACTTTAATCAGCCCATTCTATTAGTTTAGGTACTCTTGACGAGCTCGGAGCTAAATTGCGGGGGAGTCGCGCAATTTCGCCGCCGACACACGTGCCGTCAGCGATGTCGTCTTCGTGAAATGTTTCCGCGCGCGCGTACGCCAGATAACACGACTAACGTAGCCGAGCCGATTCCGCACGATACATTGTTCGCCGTAGCAACTTTGTCGTCATTGTAGATGCATTTAAATGTGTTTCGAAGTTATCGTGCTGGTGGTGGTGATGGCGGCGACGGCGGTCGAGGGTGGTCGAAGAGCATCGTGTACGCAGTGCACTTACCCTACGCTGTCCGTCTCGTACGTATCGAACGGGGCGAAAATAAAACGTGTACAGGCACGACTTGGGGAACAATCGCGTGACGCACAATGCAAAAGTTTGTCCTTTGCCCGCGGACACACGCTATTAATCCCACGAAAATCGAGCGGTAAGAGCATTTACGCGAACCATCGCGACGGCAGATTGCGTTGTTTGACGAACTTGCGTCAAAAACGCCGCACTTTGGAACGTGTTCGGCATGCGTTCCTGCATTTACGTCAACGTCCCTCTCTTCCTCCTCTTCTCGCCAACTCATTTTCACTCTTTCTACTTCTTTGATCGGTTCCGCCCGGAATAACGTTGGCACAACAGAAAAACTCCCCGTTTCGTTACATTCGCAAAACAGAAGAGAGAGAGAGAGAGAGAGAGAGAGAGAGAGAGAAAGAGAGGCGTGAAATGATCACCGGTGAACTTTCCTTGACTTGACTTACCGCCAGCGGATCTGGAATGTTTACTAGCGATATCGGGTTTTCATTAAAGAAAAACGTAAGGTCTAGGTCTTATCGGAGAATTTTCTCCGTAGCTACAGAGCGGGAGAAAGAGCAACAGCTTCTCGAGTAATCTACGTTACGTAGGTACGTTCCTTTCGCCGAGCAGAAAAAGACTGAGTAAATACGACCGTTGTGCTAATGACGAACTCGATCGACAAACCGATCTGGGTTAGTCGACACCGTCGTTGTCGTTGTCGTCGTCGTCGTCGTCGTCGTCGTCACACCCCCTGCGACAGGGCAAGGCGATCCGCAGCGTTACGTCGGCACATTCTGCTTCTGCTAATATTGATGTTTCATGTCGTAAGAATAATTATGCGATAGGCACGTAGGTACGGCGTACGTGTGCCAACATAGGCGCAAATTAATTCGCGACAGATCGATCGATCGATCGGTCTTTCAATCAGCCATCAGGTATTGTTCTTGATGCGTGCTGATTATGTATATATTACAATTCATTGCGTCACGCATTGCGGCGCGCATTTCGAGAGCCCAGCCGATTGTTATTTTAGCGGTGATCCGCTAAAATAACAATTACGTTCGATCTTGTTCCCCCTTGAGAGGAGGACGGAGGGGAGAGATGGGGCGACCGCGCGTCGTTGCGTTAATCGAGCGTATCCACACTCCGAAGTTTCCCGCGCGGAAGACTAGTCCGGCGGCCAGATAGCGAGGCTCATTAGCATATTTGCTCTCGCGGAACAGTGCTTATCAGGGGCTGCGAACGAGTTTATGTTGGATATAACGCGGCACCTCCGGCTTTATTTCACATCGGCTTTAACACCGGCCGGAGAGTCTGTCGGTTGCCGAAACTCGTGTCGATTCCCTCGCGAGAGCAATCGATATCTGACCGAATCCGTAAATCGCGCTTCGGCCGTTTTTCTTCTTTTGTCAAGTGCTCGGCGACTAGAGCCGACGACTTCCGTGTCAAGACCACACAGGTCGCTGGCTCACAGGACCACAGGACGACGCGCGCGCGTATTGGGTCAGTAGTCCTCGTGAAAGAACACACAACGCCCCGTAGATCCATTTTCATGTAGAATACATTTACGGGGAAGGCACACGGTCGCGCTATTTACGACTCGATCCGCTCTTGAGAAATGTGTGTGTGTGTTCTCCGAAGGATAGATTGGTTCCCGAGCGAAGCGAATCCATCGGCGAGAAAGTGCGCGCGACGCGTCGCGTCTCATCGCGAGAGCGATACGTCACGAAGGTAACGCGGCGCCCAAGAAATTAGATTCTCGTCATACGCGGTACGGATTGTAAAAAGTAGACACGAGATGAGAGAGAGGGAGGAAAAGAGGCCTTTCTTCGCGAACCTCTCCTCAATAACGGTTTTAGCGCGTTTTTATGAGCAGCTCGGCGGTCAATACGAACAGGCATACGTACGTGGTGCCTTTATAGAAGTATTTGTCCCGAGACGGCGATGTCGTCTCGCAAGTGTGAGCGAGCGCGAGCGCGAGCGCGGCTGTGGAAAGTGGAGGAAGGAAGCACTTTGTAACGTCTCGATATCGTTCACGCCGGTTTACGACTTATCTCGGCTTTTTATGGCTTCTCGTCGCGATTAATAAGATTCTGATTTCGGAGTGCTCTCGCACGTCCGTTTCTCCTCTCTCTCTTCTCCTCCTCGGATCGTCGGATAACGGTAACACGACACGGCAGACATATACACGTCGCCGTAAGCGAGGGAGAAATCAACCGAGGTGATGCATACCGACCCGGTATGCACTCGTCAGAGTATCGTAAAGTTCGATCTGAACGGTTTGCGCGCGGTGTGTTACGCAATCGCGGTGAACGCACTCCGCGTGACTTATCGCGTTGTCGCGGCGCAGCGACGTTTTAATAATGACAATCGCACGCTGCCGTTATTTCACTGCGGTGGTGCCGCGCCGGTGCAGTTGATAACAATTGTCGATTACGAATCGACAGTAAATATTTCCGAAAAACGAGCGTACGGGATGAATAAAGCGTCGACGCGCGGGAAAAAGAGCGACGCCACAGTCGCACATCGGCGTAAAATTCGTCACCCTCCTCCCGCCCTCCAGTCCGCACGAGATACTCGAAGGAAGGAAGGAAAAGGCTCTCCGAGTCGTTTCCCATCGGCGAAGGAGCAAATCCGCAAGGAGCTTCCGCCGAAAAATCCACTCCGTCGGCCGGACGTAAACGTCCGTTTCCATTACCGCATCTTCCGTTCGAGTTAGTGACCGTAAACGCTATAAAATTACGTGGACTGTAGCGTGGACATGAATCTTCCGCGCTTATCCCCCGTCACATGTAATCAAACGTAGCAGAGCGATTTATACGGTTGAAATAATTTTCTACGGGGAGAGGAGCTGACGAGAGCGGGGTGGTAGGGCTGCAGCGAAAAAGAACGCGAAACAAATTGAAATTTTATTAACTTCTATTTGCTCTTTCTCTCTCTCCCTCTCTCTCTTTCTCTCTCGCACTTTGCTTCTGGTGATATGTACTTTGTAAGTGGTAACCGCTTTCTGCGAACTTTTAAACAGCGGTTAACCGTACCGGAACGTTTCATCCGACCGTAGAGATGCACGACGGGGGCAGGGAAATCGTTATTTTCGCGCAAAGTGGACGCGAAATGAAGTGTTGTTGTTCGTTCTCTCGTAGCAGCTCTGCTGAGAACATTCGTCATGTACTCTCGAAGTGTCGCTTTAGCTCTCTCGACAGTTTGCCGGACTTTAATGGAAAAGGGAGTAGAATAATCGCGCGAGTAAAATTTGCCAGTGTAATTAAGAACTGTGTCATTTAGAGCTTCCGTCGTCTCTCCCCGCTCTCTCCGCGCCTCCGGAGATGATGCATTCGATATCTCGATCGGCGAGAAATATCGCGAGTTCTCTCGCGTAGGTGCGGTCACAATCGGTTTACGCGCTCGGCGTATCGGCCTTCATTTTGACACGCTCTCACCGCGAAGGGCGAGATAGGTTCGCAGTTTCCTCGAAAAGCGTGACTTTTCTCTCGTCGACACGTCAACCGGGCCAACTACAACACGCCTGTCCGATCGATAAGCGATTTAGCCGTTATGTGAATTCGAGCATTCGCGACTTCGCGCTCCACTCGGAGGTAAACTCGACGAGCACTCGAAGATTCGCAGCACACCCGGACACAGACGGGCGGTCTGTTTTTCCTCTCGAGAGCTGCAAATATTGTTTCAAAAATTTCCCATAACTCCATAAAGATGTGTCATTTTATCATTCTCGATGCACGTTCGTTTGTAATCCCGCCGATCCTCCCATTCGACATTTGCGCCCGCCTTAGAAATTATATTGTCGACTCGAATATGCGCCGGCGAAAGTTCGATTTTCGCAAACGTATCTCGAATGAATATCTGACGATCAAGAGAGAAAGTATTGACCGAATCGGCAATTCGATTTCCAGTATCTTCATCATTATTAAAAACATGTCGGATGTGGAAAATATTAAAATATTGTTAGAAAAATAAGTAGCCTTTGACGTTTCGCAGTAAATTACTGCAAGGAAGAACTACAGTAAGGAGGGTAGATATTTATGTAACATATTTTACGATATACGACTTGCGATCAAGAGCGTAAATTTCACAGAAATGATGCTTCAGACAAATTGTTGCGGTTCTTTGAAAGATTAGAAGATTGAACAATGTGCCGGACTTGCTAACACGAGAGCATAACGCTATTCTACGAACGTGCTCGCCCAGCAGCAGTGAAATTCTTTAACGCGCTGGAATTTCGACAATCCCGTCGTTGTATATAGTCACATCACACAGTAAAGTGCCTTTGTTTCGAAAAGATCCTTTTTCCCGTCGCTCCTGTCATCGCTGCCATTGTTATCGTTGTTGTCTACCCGCGGCTTCGGCTGCTTTGAGAATTTCGCACGCCGCGGACGATGAGCGCGCTGTCGCAATATGGAAATGTGACCGTAACGTTCCACCACGTGTGATCTCAACAAAATTGTGTAGGCGAAAAATAGCGAGAGAAGGAAAGAAACAGAGAGAGAGAGAGAGAGAGAGAGAAAGAAAGAAAGAGTTTTTCTCTTCGACATCACATCGCGTGACATTTAATTTCGTCGAGCATTAAAGTGTTTAAGCAAAAAGAAAAAAATGGATTCCTCCTTTTCCCAGTGTTTTTTTTTTGCGTGTAATGTCATGTTTACTTCGCTTTTCGGTAAAGTAGTAAAAGTGTCATCATCGCGGCAAACTCAGCTCTTCCTATGAAACTTCAAGTAACATGTGCGACGCGCTAATCCCATTAGAAAACGTATAAACGAGATGGATGCATACACGCGTCTCGACGGAACTTTCGTCGTGGATGTCCTCGAGTACCGGAGTGATGTATCGTTTTCTTGACATTTATATATTAGCTGCCTCTTCGGCGTGGCACTTAATCAAAATCTGCTTTGTAGGAGTCGGTCGTGCGTGAATTAAATTAATTCATCACGAAGCTTCAAGCCCAAGAAAACGCGCACATCTGGTCGACGCGATCCGCCGAATTTTCCAACTCGGACGTTGCGTCAGCATGTTCTGAGGGGGAGCTGCCCGATGCGAAACTTACAAACTACTACATGCATCGAAAAAGCTCCTCTCTTCTAGTTCGACCGACCGATTGCACGCCCGGGTGTGCTTTGCGACGCGGCACGTCGCATCATGTCGCGTTGCTTTGCGGAAAGTGAGTCTCACACTGCGACAAACACAAAGCGCGCGCAAGTAACGCCATTATCGTTCGCTTGAGAAAATTGCCATTCTCCGTGTAATCTTACGCTGATCTAACTTTAAGTGCTTGAGGGATTTGCCAAACTGAGAGAATACACACAGAGCGGGCACAGCTGTTACGCGCGTAAAGCCGTGACACGTAGAGCCGATAGGTGTGTGCACCGAACGCTTTACGGGTTTTATATGATAAAACTGCGAGCTCACAACAGAGGGAGGACCGGCGCCATCGCGGCACGCCCGGTATTCCGTCGATCCCGGAAACGGTTTTGAAAGTAAATATATATTATCGCTGGATTTCCCATGAAACAAGAAGGGAGATTCCCGAGATCTCGGCTAACTTATAAAATGGCAATAATTTCTCGGCAGGAATCACGTCTAAGAACAATATTTCGCTACGTTTCGTATCTCGAAGAGACCGTTGTCTTCGAGACTGAACTTTGAAATGTTTATTCCACATAACTCGTACATCGACTTTTGCTGTACAGTTTGTTCCGTCGTCGACGTGAGAGAGCTAGCCAGCGTACAAAGATCGAGCACTGCTTGCGCTCTTATTTTATTTTACATCTTGTCTTATTTTACAAGCAGAGCTACGTGTAGCTGAATGTCGCGACTTAACATTGTACTTTTAATACACTTCGTGTACTTTTAACACACAAGAGCCGACGGACTAGCGTTACACGATCGATGAGCCCGCGAATTTGTCTCCCGGTGGAGGTTCTCAAATTCTAGTGAAAATATGTGGTCTAGTTATCTCGTTATCTTTCAATAGTTATTATATGAGTAATTTATTCGGAAGCTCTCTTTTTCTCTTTCTCTTTCTCTCTCTCTCTCTCTCTCTCTCTCTCTCTCTCTCTCTCTCTCTCTAACTCTCTTTTGAGTGTTTCATCATCTTCACATTGTTAGATTCTGCTCCCAATGTTATGAATTAATCCTTTGATTAGCGGATATGCAACGTTGCGTTTTGATATTTCTGAAAATTCAAAATTTCTAAAATTGAACATTCAAAGGTTTTTTGAGGTTGCTCTATTCATGATGAAATTGAAAAATAAAAATTTGGTGAGCCCACAAACACCAATAGAGATGGTTAAAAATCAAAATATTATCCATATATTATATAGCTTATCATCATAAATTATACTTATTCGTTGTTTCGATATTTTGTTATTTTATTGATTTTATATAAAAGTATTGTATATCTTTATTATTTAACTTTTTCTCGTAACAGATAGCCAATTTTGATGAAATAAAATTATGATTTTAGTTATATATTGACTTCATATTCAGTGGCGCCAAAAACCCATAGATACAAAATTTTAATGACATTGCTTAACTTTTGGAAATACATTTTTCTGAACTTGAGCGCTTTGACGAAATTTAGCTCACCAGTCAAGGGATTAATTAAATTCGAATTGAACGTCAGTTCGCGGAACCATCACTGGTGTCACAGATTATGTATTTGACGTATATTCAGGCATAATTAATTATTCAGTACTCGTCTCCTGCGACATCCATAATAATACGTAATTTCAAACACTTCCGCATAATCGTGTGATTTCGAGATTATTATTCTACCAGCATTGAAGTGAAGCACGTTTGCGATTTTATCTAGAAGACGTTTGTTAGACGAATACCTGGGAAGAACTCTTAAAGAAGATTTGTTTTATTCAATACAATCTCACCTTGAGGTTACCGCACAAGTGGTCATTTGAATTTCGCAATTCGATACGTTTGATATTAAACCGATTTAAAATCGCAGCTTCGCAATACCGAGATAAATCAGCCATGGCGCGAGAAAATACCGCATCTCGTGTGTATTTATCTTCATAGAAACGAACTCTGGGTACATCTGTATTGTTGCGCCGTTTCTCACAGTACCCCCACGTGTAAGTCTCGGCTGTGCCATCGGCTCGACCTCTATTATTAAGAGGCTGCCGTATCTTTTCGATCAAGAAGACAAACCGACCGCCTCCGTGTTCTCCTTTATGGAAACAATATCTCGATGATGTTTTCTCGGGTCGGGCGAACGTTTCGGCAGTTTCGACTCGCGCGTCTGTCCCTCCCTGTCTTTGGCGACCACATTCCACATACGTCACGGCCTGGCGTTGCGTTATTTATATGCGGAGTGGGTATTCATCTCCACGGCGTGACAGTTTCCTTTCCACAAGCCGTGGGATAAATTTTTTTTCTCCGCACTAATAAAAAGCTCAGAATTCTCAGGCATTCGTCTCTCTTCCTCGCAGGCGCAAGGTGCAAATTGCTCGCGACGAGGGCGGTGAAAATATTGATTTTCGTCGTGAGAAAATAAAAAAGAAATTAGAAAATATTGATTTTTCTCTGACACTCTCTGAAATCGGGGAGCGACGACGAGCTACTCACACATCGGGACACGCGAGAGTTATCGCTGTTAATTAATGAAAAACGTCAGATCGGGCTTCCCGTTGCAAGATATTTCGTACGAAAACGTGACTGTCAAGAGAATACAGGATAACGAAGGTTTGTTGTCTGTTCGAGCCAATCTGATATCCGCGAAAGAGTCGCGGAGGGGGAGGTAGCGTTTAATCAAATTTGCTGCACGAAGAGATCGCCTCCGAAAGAGAGGAATGCGAAAGGAGACGCGACGCGATCAACTCCCCCTCGCAGAACGACGAGCTCGCGAGGGGTCGTTGGAAAAACGCCGGCCGCCGTTAAATCGGTTATGTAGGCTTTTACTTGGAGAGACTCGGCTCTCTTTCTCTCTCTCTCTCTCGACATTCGTGCTGCTCGTTGTTGTTCGCGCTTATATTACAAGCCGCTTTTCAGCCCGCCCGATGGAATTTCCGCGCTCGCCGCAATAGACACGACGGCCGAGTTTGCCTATAAATCAATGACGCTACTCCCACGCCAGGCAACGCGTTTGCACTCAAAAATGTGCTCGGCTCCTGCGAGGATTCGCGAGTTTGCTTGATAAACACATACGACCGTGCCCCCGGCGCGCACCGCGGAAATAATTAAAGCGGCCGGCTCCAAAGGCGCCGTAAGCCCGGGAATGAGATCGTTCGCGAACAGCGTGGAAAAAACGCGCTCGGTGTTGGGCAGGTCGAAAATATTATTCTCCGGAGCTTTCATGTGACGTGCAAATTTACGGAAATTACCGCATCGAGTGAAATTAGAAACGAAATCACGCGAAATTCCGCCCCTCCCCCCGCTCTCTCTCTCTTCTCTCTCCTCTCTTTCTCGTTGAGAGAGAGAGAGAGAGAGAGAGAGAAATACGTTTGCGTTGATCGGGAAAAAACAGGGGAAAAAAATACACGAGATTTCGGTAAAAATCGTAATCGGCTGTCGGAATGAATATGTACCGAGTGCTAAGTGTTACCGTAGAGGGCCGTCAATTATCTGCTGTTCGTCAGCGGCGTTTTCGTATATTTTCACATCGGAAAACACTATGCGTGTAAAATACACGCTGTGATAACGCTCGGGCGAGCGTGAGGTGGAAAATTAGATGAAGGTATTTTTTATAAATCAACGACACGCGAGCGAGGCGACCGACGATGGCGGCAGCACGTTTAGGTGTGCTACGTAAATTCTAGAATGAACGCTATATATATATATATATATATACACACATATATAACCGTCGTGTCGTACATGTATACGAGCACACACCTGCTGGTTCCGACTGTGACTGAGGGTAAATATTTTAAATGGTTTACCGCGGCGAGGATATATCGCGTTCACAAGCGACGTGCTCCCGCGGCTTTCGCTTCGTTGAGCGCGAAAGTTTGAGCGCGTTCCGATTACAGGTAGGACTCGGTACCATTAAGGATCCATTCATACGGGAGCCGCGAACTTATCGTCGGCGAAACAACATTATTCGTTGCGTCATTTCGTCGGGCATTTCGAATTTTGCCCCGCACACAATTTGCTGCCCATGCGCTCACCATCCTCCAATGTTATTATTTTAAAAACACGCCGGCAACGTCTCGTCGTCTTCGGTGCGCGACCACCGTGTTTGATTCGCCGCGATTACGATAGAATCGAATGTAACAAGAGAGAGAACTGCTCATCTCCGACGCGGAAAAAACCGTGAAATAACGTTTCGAAAATAATAACGGTAAGTAAGTAGTAGTCTCTTGATGTGTGTGTGTGTGTGTTACCGTGATCGCGAATTATTAGAATTGCGAAGAAAGTGCCTGCTGGAAGGCGTAGCGGCGTTGAGACAAAGGATGCAAGAACGCTTTCATCTTTTATAGAGGCGATTAATCGCGACTGGCTCTTTCACGAAAGAGCTCGCGTATTTAAACGTCGGCAAAAGTGCGCTCAGCATTTTACTTTTCCACCGTTAATCCCGGAGCCAATTCTCGAGCTCGACAATTTCCTGCCGGAACGGCGCGGCGCGGCGCGACGCGACCTTTCCCGAACGTAGCAGCTAGCCACTGTCGCTAATCGTTTCGTAAATACCCGCAAGCGTGTATAGTTCCTATCTAAAGTCAATCGTAAAATATTTGCCCGCGCATATTCCCGCACGCCGGACAAACGGTCGGTCAATATTTGACGATCGATTATTAGAGTCACCGCAGCGCAATCCGATCCGCCGAAATTCCGACCTCTTCGCGGCGAGTTTCGCCACTTCGCAACAGCTCCTCGATATTTGAATTCCATCGGCCAGTCGTTCCAGTTCTGGACCGTTTCAGTGTAGAGAAATGACGCGTAAAAAAGTGTCTTTTTGTCTTTAACTTTTAAACGATTAACGTCCACTTCAGCGCGATTGAATGCACACCTCATTCTCGCATAGCCGATTACGTTACCGCTCGCGAAAGACAAGGCTCGTTGAAATCGCGCAAACCTATATGCCAAATGTGTGTGAGTCTCGACTGATAACTGTGCGTAAAATGCACGCGCGTGAGCGAAGATCGCGACGAACTGTTTATCGTTCGATGAAATGCGCCTAATGATCAGCCTGTAATCAGCCTATCGTCATCAAGCGATCGCGTCTCGACGCGCGCTGTTGAAAAAGTGTCAATTTTTGTCCCGGGAGCGATTTAATCGAATAACCGCTTGTAACTCGAAAGCGCGCGCCCTTGATTAGCCGACATTATTAGCCGATCATCGTAATTAGAGAGGAAATTACGAGAATATACACATCGCGCGGAGTAATCCCGTTGCGAGCGTAAGCGCGTGTATACATAATTCCTGTCGCGCTCGGCGATGGCGCGCGCGCCGGCTGTAATTGGATATTAATCGATTGTGCGAATTATCATAATGAGTTCGCCGCGGTGTGGGTTCCGATGCCTTCATATTTTGTGTCTAAATAAGCGCATCGGCTTTTTCCGGGCCTGTGTGCGCGCCCGGTGGAGGGCGCTATGTGTGAAACCGCGTGCGTCCTCTCCTCTCTCTCTCTCTCTCTCTCTCTCTCTCTCTCTCTCTCTCTCTCTCTCTCTCTCTCTTGGCTATTGCGGCGCGCGTATCTCGCTGGTCGCTTTATGTACCAACAATTAACCCTTTTACCGCTACTACGGATACACGCGTATTGCTTCACGCCCTTTAGGTTCGCGCCCACAAGCTACGAGTTACGAGCGCGCGCGGTGAGCGCTTGATAACGCTATTTTACGGGGGGAGCGATGCGTTAACGTTGGTCCGTCGTCGAATTTTGCGCGATAACGCGGAATTCTCCTTGTTTGCACACCATACTTAATTTCAACTAGTCGAATCGCCCAGATCCGACGTAGTGATGCTAGAAAAGGCTATTGAGATTTTGTCTCTCCCTCATTAAGTAAATATCTTTTTAATGAATGAATAAATGAACAAAAGAATCTTCCTTTCGGGGAATCTCGCGAGAAACTCCCGTTCTGGCACAGTCTTTATTCGCATTTAGTATTAAATAAAGCAGCGCGAAATTTCTCGCCAACGAATTTTCGTATTATACGCTCTCGAGAAGGAAGCAAAAACGTAAGTCCGCTCGACGGTCCGGCGCGAGCATCGAGCCTTTATATCTAATTACGTTTGAAGATGCGGCTCGTAAACAATTTTTACGAGTAGATTGGTAGCGTTACTCGGCGATTCGATTAGGGCAAGTTTCTCTCTCTCTCTCTCTCTCTCTCTCTCTCTCTTTCTCTCTCTCTCCGTTCCATCTCATTTCGCTGTAACTGAGGCAGCGTTCGACAATGCAGCTTTTAAATATATAGACTGCGGCGCGTTTTCGGCTCGGATTTACGAGTTGCACTTTGCGAAATTTCGTGTACCATCCTCGCAATGTGGTCGTTTAATCCGCACGATATCTTCGCGTCACCATCATATAGCGCGCCTCTGTCTCGCCCTTCGTTTCATCATGGATGCGTGCCGATGCAAAAAATACTTTCCTAATGACAGACGGACTCCTGTCCTGTCTTTTTAGCTGCGAAATATCTTAGCGCGCTACGACGAAAGAGATACGTGACTTAGCGCAGTTAAGTTAACCAGAGAATAACTTGGAACCTTTGTCTCCGAAGTTTGACGTTCCCTCTCAATACGCTCGTCGTCGAAACTGAAGCTACGCAAAGTTTATGTAAATTTTTTCTCTCTACCATCACGTTTCAACCCTCGTCATGCGGACACCGCTGTGGGTCTGTTCGGGTCGTTCCTGCCGAGTAAAAACACTGCCAAGTGTCAAGCCCAATTGTCTGTTTTATATATCACAGATATCAAAAACGCATTTTTGGCACTTGTGCGATCGAAAGAAAATCGTACGCGTGCACTGCTCAAAAAAGGAGCAAGCACTTTTTCATAGGTTGTCTTTTTCTCTCAGTTCTTACGTGTTTCTCTAATATTTCTCTTCGGAATCAGAAAGATTTATATAAGCACGGTAAGATCAAAGTTCAAGCTTAAGAATTACACAAGGGACGCGTGGAAACGAAGTTCTATTATGCGAACCCGAATAAACGCCCCGCCGCTTAGCTTGTTTTAATTCTATGACATCTTTGAGAAAATCTTTGAGACAAAATTTTTTTTCACATTGATATCGACCAAAGTAGATCTCGAGCACCTCAATGAGTAATATCCTCGCTGTCCGAGGCACAAAAAAGCACTTCGCTACTTCATTTACTGCGATTCTACTTCTAATCGTGAATTTTCCCTGCGGGTTAAAATAAATTTTCCACGCGACTATCGAAGGGAATTGCAAGTTATCTTGCTCTAGAATCAACGAGATGCGCGCAAACATGCTGCACTTGTGCCAAGAAACGGGGTAGCATTAACGTGTACTCGCCATGATTTATACGGTCTGACAAAGCGCGGGGATAACTACTGCCCGAAGAGACACGTACTTTACTACTGTCCAAGTCGGAGCGCGCGAAGTCTCACTACTGTGCGAGACAACGCGCTTCGAGTTATATTATTGCCTAATCAAGTGTAAATCTGTTTCTCTATCTGCCGCGCACCGGTTTGTGCCGTGTTGATCACAATCGCGCGCGAACGCGGGGATTCTCGGGGTATATTGCTCGATGCGCTCGAAAGGTCGCTGTTGCTAACAACAGCGGACGACTGAATGAGCTTTACGCGTCTTTCCAATCGATCTCAGAATCCCGTCAAACGACAGTTTCTACAGTCTGCGAATCAAACGAGGAATAACAATATCTCATTACTGAATACTCGCCGAGAAATCAAGCCTCCTCCCCCGTTGGTACTTTCAGCCGTTCGCAGTCGCAAAGTTACCGACGATCTCTCCGATCGCGACGACAAATCGTTCCGGGACAGCTCGCGGAAGGAAAAAAGCTCTCTCGCGCGAAAGATCTGCTCGTCAATCGAACGCCCGTCTCGACAGCGACGGCGAGAGCGAAAGAGCGAAAGAGCGAAAGACTCCGTCGCTCATCATCTTGTGCTCGCAAGGATCCTTCGATCCAGCGCGTCCGGTTGGTGCTTTCTCTCGGTCGCTCGCGATTCAACAACGACCGATCTCGCCGCGACGACGAATCGTGCCGGGATTTGTAATCGACGCGGAAGGAGCTTCTTACGCGGGGAGGGTGCATCTGCCGGGTGCAAGCAACACTCACCTTTGCGCTGGTAGGAGCCGGGATGGCAAGTGATCGGAGCTGTGTGAGAAGCGGTTCTGCGTGGCTCAGCGGTGGTACGTCGTCCTGTCGACGGTGGATACAGCTCTGCGAAGGCGAAGCGTTTGCCGCCCGTTTATATAAGCCCGCGCGCGACTTGGCGGCTCTCACCCCATGCACGGTCCCCACCCCCGCGTCGGGGCTATTCCCACCCTCGCCGCAGAGCGCCGCCGAGGCATTCTCGTCCAATCAAACGTACTCGTGTACCTCGGTCACGGTGTAACCCGCTGCTCTATTCCTGCGGCCACCCACGACCGCGATATCTCATCGCGCGTCGAACTCGAAATCTCGCGCGAGAGCCGTCGACGAGCGACGGCCGCCGCCGCCGCCGCCGCCGCCGCCGCCGCCGCCGCCACCGGGATTTCCGCCGGTGGACGTGTATTCCACAGGTGCTCATCCCGGACACTCGCGGGAAGTCGCTACCTTGATAGATTACCCGACGTTGACCGGCTGGTTCGATCGCCAATAAGTCCCCATTTGTGGTTACAACGAGACGACCGACACATTTTTCCCGCGCATCGCGTTCGCACTCGCGTGAAACTATTGGCTCGAGCGATAAATAAAATATTCTCCACGCGAACGTGCCGGATATTTATTTGTCCCTCAACTCTCGCGGAAAAAATCGCTGCTGTAAGCTGCTCCTCGGTTGGCTCAGCCGACAGCTTGGCAGCTTTGAGTTGGAATATGTGTTGTGAATGAATGAATTAAGTTCTTCTTATTTCGATAATCGGTTTGGACAGATACGGAGTCTCGCTTCGACCAAGCGAGGACTGATTCGAGCGAGTCTAATCGAAGGCCGTTTGATCGGCCATCGAAATGCGTGAATGTGTTTCGCGTCTGTTCATGACTGACGATTTATTTGGTCCGCGACACATTTTCCTACCCTTGGCGAATTTAGAGTTCGCACACGAGAATAGTCTTCCTTTCTTGTGAAATCCTCCTCCTGTGTGCTACATTTGCCATGCATTCGAGATCTCTCGCGTGAAGTTTTAGAAGAAATTTGTGATTTCGCTCACGTAGCGAGTAGCAGCCTCCAATTTTAGCCCGATTAGTCTTGAGGATTCTATCGTCCGAGTACTTAAACATTTAGAAAAAGCGAGGAGGGGGGGAGAGATTGCTCGCGAATCGCTCCGAACTGTCGCGGGTCAGCAGAGGCAGAAGAAAACCTACGGCGAGTGACAGCGGCGAGAATTTAATTTGCCGCGTTATTTGTCAGAAAACTCGATATTTCTTTGACCTGACTGCTTCCTCTCGAGACGGTCCAATTTTTATACTGGATACGCCCTCGGTACCGGCTTCATTTTTCCGGCCGTCGGCTGTGGTCACTTATCGCACGCAATATCGTCCGAAATAAACTAGGGTGAATAAAAGCTCGTAATTTCATTTCTAGCGGTGAGGTCAAGCCACGATTTCGAATTTCAATCGATACCTCTGAATATCTTCTCTATAGCTATATTCGTTGCGGCGCCTGCTTTAGAAACGAGATACGAGTCGAAAATCGCCCACTCGCGCCGATCGCGGCTGTTTCCCCGTTTTCTCGGCTGGCTTCGTTCGATCCTGTAAAATACGACAATCCGACATACGCGCCGCGACTCCCCGCAGCAGCATGTCCTGCCGATCGATATAACCAAGAATATCGAGTTGCGTTAACGGGGCTTGCATTAACTCTCGACGGAGTCATCTCGGATCATTTAACAACGCTACGGTTGCGTAGGGAAATGATAATAAAATTAAGCGAGTCACTAGACAAACGTTTTACGAGCGGGGATGATAGAGCAAGAGGAGAGGGGGGAGGGAGGGTGGCAGGAAGAGAAGAGATGAGAGGAACGAGATCGGGCTAAGGGAACATATCGAGTCACTGGTCGTTAGTCACGTTCGGGCCATCAATTTTCGATATAAAGCTCGAGCTGATACCGACGCGAGGATTCCAGTCGAAAACGAAACTTTCCAATCTCACCACGAGCCTAATACGCACCGTCTCGTTTCACTTCGCGTTGTAACTTAAAACGATGAGTAATGAATAAAATTGGTGAGAGAGAATTGACTGTGCGTCGAGTCGGCGTTGCTCGTTTCCGGCGAATGCGACAATTATTATATATCGCGTGAGTGAGAAAGTTTTGATGGATCTCGTGATAGAAAAATGGATCGAGCAGTTTTATTAAAAACGACTTGCTCATTCTACTTGGGCAGTCACCATTGTTCCCTGTTACTTTTGGTACATTATACATCCTACTTATCTGTAAGAACTGCTGTGAAACTTTTGCACTCACCCGATATATACCTGTCTTTCGATAAAATATTCGGCCTTTTTTATTGCCCTCTCTTTCTTTTTCTCGTCGGCCGATATAAAGATACACAACTTACGGGAATCGATTCCCGTCCCCCCTCCCTCCTCCCAATGTTTCGAAGATATACCTTTTGATGAGACTTGATCGGGACTCTTGTTGTCTTATCTCATGAGGAATCTTTAGTTTCCCGAAAGTTACATTTTAGCTCCTACAAGAAGATCAATGTATCGCCCGTGCGACAAGCAATTCGCGGTGCCGATTGTTCTCGCTGTTTGCGAAAGCATGGCTCGCGTAGGACTTGTGCATACACGCGCGATCGGTTTCGCGCCATCAAGAGTGCACCAAGAAGTATTCAATTTGTCGCGAGTACTATTTGTTCCCTTCTGAAAGGTGGCCGGGTCACGTTGCCATTCTTGCAGTGTAAATACGCTGACAAGCATAGGCGACATCCACCGGATAAAATTTCCGTCGTGGAGGTCCGCGAACCTTTTAATCCCAGGACAAAGGACTCGGTGCAGTCTCTTATCGAGCTCGCGGGAACTTGCGCTCGAATTATTTTTCAATGACAAAGGAACACCGTGCTGGTACCCGTAAATATTATACATACCGGTACATTATCTGTACTGCTTAAATGTACCGTAATGCAGTCGCGATGTTTGATCACAAATCGCTTCTCACCAATCTTGGACGTCGCTCTTGTCGCCGTCGGGCGAGCTCAAATTCCCGCGAGAATCTTAATCGTATCCCCGCGATATGAAAACGAGATCGCAGATGCGGATGCGAGGACGCGATCTTCCGCGGGTATGTATGCGTGCCTTCCGCATTCAAGGCGAAAAATGTCGTGTCGTCGACACGACGCGACGTACACGCGCGACAAAAACGCTTCGCCGTCAGTCACCGCGTGCGCGCGACGACAAAGGACACGCCGGAATAATTACATCCTTCGACGTCAACGTTCCTCGTCTCTTTAGCGGAACATTCCAGCGGCACATTTTTTCCTCCCAAGTCGTTCTCGCGCGATCTGTCCCATCTCGGCAGGCATCCTCGAACCCGGAGGACACCCCCCGCGCTCTCCTCTCAAACCTACCCTTCACCACATCAGGAATTGCGTTATTACCGTTTATCGCACAGGCGCCCCTTTCCCGGCGCGCCGCCGCCTTATGCCATTGTCGCCATGCAAATTGTGTAATAGCCCATTTTAATAATGCCCGCAAAACGCAAAACAGTGTTGGCGGGCACTTGAAACAAATAGCCATCGCGGGCGTAACGCGATATAAGCGGCTAGATGAAATACCAGTCCGATGCATCTGATGTATGTATGGGAACGGGTGTGATCGCGCGCGGTGAGTCACACAGTTCACCAGTCTTTTCTCTCTCTCTCTCTCTCTCTCTCTCTCTCTCTCTCTCTCTCTCTCTCTCTCTCTCTCTCTCTCTCTCGTTCGCTCAATACGACGCGACACGTCGAAAATTCGAAAAACGAATAAATCAGGAGATTCGAGTCGAGCAATCGGATAAATGAGCCCTGCTCTGATTAAAATAATTAATCGGTCGTTGGATACGAAGTGTTATTAGGTCGAAGCCATAAATAACTTCCTCAACGAAAACAGCCGATATTCATTCTTCCCGAATACTCACAGAGAAACATCAATCGCGAAGCATCAATGACTTCCCCGTCGCTGGCGAGTACGATTCATTATCCATGATAACAATTTTAGATACACAAATCGAGCTCGATCGTAAAATATTTTACACATACGCGCTAATAGATTCAGTGAGAAGTGGAAAGAAAATTATTTCTCCGAATATCTATTGATCTCGTGTCGTTTTATCTTTTCGTAGCGTATCTGCAATTAACCGAAAGATATGAAAGTTCAGCCGCGCGATCGTGACGACATTCGAGGAGAAATCATGATTTTCATGTAATCACGCCTCTCGCGCTAATTGGTTATATAAAAGGTATACTTTATTGATTTGCACGAATAATGCGCGATATCTGCGCGGCCGAGCAGTCGGTCGCGACCAAGCTCCTTATTGACCGTAACTCTCCGTCTTTCGTCTACGGATATTATGATATGATTGTATGACGTAACGTTGTTATTACGCAAGCGTGTGTAACATGAAAATAATGATTTTATATAACTAAGTAATTAATAAGAGATGTTATGCAAATATTATCCGTTCTGTGTGTGTGTGTGTGTGTGTCTGTCTCTCTCTCTCTTTCTCTCTCTCGTATCTCTCGATCTTTAATATGAGCCCGAGGCGATCACGTTTCGTCATTCTCAGGTAACTCCGCAGTTCTCAGATACGCCGCAGTTAATATATATTAACTTTAATATAAACAATAACCCTGAACGAGCCGGTATCTATAATATAACCACAAGTTATTTTCTCGTCGGCGACGCGACTTGTGGTAACGGCGTTCATTTCTCTACGTTAGCAACAGTTACGGTAACAAATTGCTCTTTCTTCGATGAATGACGAATAACACCGGCGAGTTATTTACAGATAACTCGTCCAATCTTGTAATAAATTAATAACCATGGGAACGGTGTCAGTGTTTATTTTGTGTTATTAATATATGTGGTTATTACTGTTTTCGTAAAACACGAATGTTACATCGTTCTGAATTACATTGTGCGTGCAACCACTCCTTAAAAGCATTTTATAGTGTTTGAACGTTTGAAAAAATGTTGCGCAATAACGAAATATTAACCACATCCAACATCTCGCGTCTCTCTCTTTCTCTCTCTCTCTCTCTCTCTCTCTCTCTCTCTCTCTCTCTCTCTCTCTCTCTTTCTCTCTCCAATCCGTTCGATGGGCTTGAAATCGAGATTTAAAATGTGTCAATTCGAGCCGGGTGGTTTGCGGCCAGCGGGATGTTAACAGAATCCGCTCATACAAATTTGTTTAATCAGCGAAACCGGTCGCGTTTCTTCATCTACACGGCATCGATCGATTTATCGCTCATTAGTTTATCGCTCTCGTCAATGCGTCGACGAAACGGCGCTGAATTTACGACGCTCCGCGTGCGCGCGCGCGCGAAAATGCCGGAGAGTCATCGGCCCCCGCGATTTTCTCATTGACGATCGGACATGAGGAACTGGGGACGGATGGAACGAAGGGCGGAGGGATACGTGTGAATTATAATATACGTAGTCGTGCAAATTAAATTGCAGCAAGCGCGATAAACAAACGTTGCGTGCGCGCGTGTCGTTTATCAATTAAGCGAAACGCTCGCCTAATTGATAAACGGCGCGCGCAAATTTTCGATTCTCTTCAGCGGAGACTCCCTTCACAGCCGGGGAAATTCCGGGCACGCATCGATCCTCGCAATCAGTTATCAGAAGGTCAGTTGAACTTTCGGACGACCGGACGATCGAAGCGTTAAGTGGTCGCGTTAACGAGAGAGACTGAGATATCGATTCGATTTCGAATGACGCCGATGCGGCGAGCGGCAATTTCTTTTAACCGGGAAATTTCTCCTTTTCTTTCTCCTTCCTCCTCCTCCTCGTCTCGCTCGCTCTTCACGTTCTTGTTTTCTCTCTCTCTCAGAATAAATAGTTCCAGCGTCGCGCGATCCGCCCGACGCCACCGAGAGAGCAAACACGAGCGAGAAATGCGTGCGCTGGCGGTGGTAATGGAACGCATTACTCTGCGGCTCACCGAATGTAACATAAGTAATACGCGCTGCCTGGGACAGTTCATAATCGCGAAATGGGAGAGCGCGATTCGCTAACCGCTTTTGCGCTCGCGAGCGACTCTACCGGCGGAGAACAGTAAATATATACTATACATATGTACTACTATACATGTATATATTTGTCGTTTTACCTTACGAATGTGATGTTTATCTGCTGTTTTTCAATGTAATCGCTGATAATAGCTGGAAGCTCGCACCCAAAAAGAAATAATTTCAGAATAAACGGAATCGTCTAAATTTTAGAGAATTTTATTCTTAAATATGACTTTAAGAAGATTCCTTTAAAATTAAGAGGAACACATTATTCTTAAAGTTAGAAGGACTATATGTTATACGTATAATGCAAATCTTATTGATTTTAATATAAATTTCCTCTTATATACAGATTATTTAACCTTTTTTTAAGAGGATTATTATTTATTCTTACTGTATTTTATTCTGGCTGGTTATACTAGTTAATTTGAAAAAATTATTATAATGTATAGCGAAAAATAATATATATATATATATATATATATATATATATATACTTCTGGTTCCAGTTCTATAATAGACACGAATGAAATAAGATCATCATAACAAATAAATTTCCAATTAGTTTTATTATGGACTACAAAGATGTTCATCATAACCAATTGTATGAAACATAGTTAAAAGAAAGAATATATTATTCAACTTCTTGCAGTAGATTATCAACTGTATTTGACCAAATATGGGTAAATTATCTTTATGAGTCTGAAGGTAGAGCATGACTGAACAAAAGAAGCCGACATTCAAAATGAACATATTCCTCTTCATATAGAAGGAAAATTAATTGATATAAGAGGAAATCCTCTTAAAATAAGAGGAAAACAGAATATCTAATAAATTTTAGATGAATGGTTCACTTTAATCGCTTTATCGAAAGAGGAATGCTTTTTTCTGTAAAAGGCTTCACTTAGAATATGAGACTGTGAGAAAAATCACTTTACAAATAGAATACTTTTATTTTAGATGCGCGGAATTAAAAGAATTGAAATTTTCTTTCTACACACACACACACACACACACATACACACAAAGCGAAAATTTCAATTTTATATATACATGAAATTGAAATTTTCGTTTTATGTGTGTGTGTGTATGTAGAAGGAAAATTTCAATTCTTTTAATATATCGGGTATGTATGTTTCAGACCACCCGGCTCACCCAATTTTTTCGTTAACACGACATTTTAGAGAAAAATGTTTCAGACAAAAGTTGTAGGGTTTCAAAGGATCTATTTACTGACGTTATGAATTTGACCTTGGGATAACCTCGAAAAGTCCAGTCAAGATCAACATAAGAATCTGAAATGGAAACTGCGATTTTTTATTACACTGTTTTTTTCCACCAATTAATTTGAACAACTTTTGTCAAAATATTTTTTCATTTGCTTAATATTTTTCTAGATATTGAAGGAAAACTTGATAACTTTTTCAATATTTAACTTACGATATCTCGCTAACTAGTTGTCGGAAGAAAAAGTGATACTAGACTTTCTTGCTCTATTTAGTCTCAAGAATATATTTTTATAATAACGCCCTGACTACAATATCTGACTATAATCTATAATAGAGTCCTGACTTGTGTCAACTTGCTGATTTTTGGAAATTTCAAAATCGTCAAATTAACCAGAGCGCTATCGGAACAATATATTCTTGAGACCAAATAGAGCAAAAAAGTCTAGTACCACTTTTTCTTTTGACAAATAATTAATGAGTGTTTATCGTGAGTTAAATATTGAAAAAGTTACCAAGTATTTCTTAAATTCTCAAAAAATATTAGGTATATAAAAAAATGTTTTAGACAAAAGTTGTTCAAATTAATTGTTAGAAAAAGATGATGTAATAAAAAATTGAGGTATCCACTTAAGATTTTTATATTGATCTCGACTGGACTTTTCAAGGTTATCCCAAGGTCAAATTCATAGCGTCAGTAAACAGATCCTTTGAAGCCCTACAACTTTTGTCTGAAATATTTTTCTTCAAAATGTCGCGTTAACAAAAAAATCGGGTGACCCGTGTGGTCTGAAACACCCGGTATATATATATATATATATATATATATACAGAACGAAAATTGCACTTCTTTTAATATCGCGCACCGCCAGCCATTATCGGTGATTACATTGGTGAAATAAAACAGCAATTTGCTTCTCGGCGTGTATACGCCGTGCTCTCGCACACGCGTGCGCGCGCGTGCACGCAGCGATGCAATTGCGGTTTTGCGTGCGAGTCACACGGCTCGATGTGCATTCCGTATAGATTTATTTGCTCGAAGGGAGCCGACAGGAAGGGATTGTCAAACGACGTGCATATTGTGGTGTATAATATCGCGGCTCGGTTATTTTTATACTCTCTACTTATCCCGAGGAATCCTTGGCAACGCGAAGATTATCGTCTGAGCAAAAGCGTGTGGCAAAAGCGAGGCCATTGTTTCTCGTAAAAAGGATATTAGTTAAAGTTTGAAGGAGAGGGGCGAACTCAACAATGAGATGCGCAAGTATATAAAATGATGCAACTGATGAAGTGTGAACAATTTTGACGAGTAACTTTTATTTGGAAGATTTTCCTTTGAATATCTCCAGGTGACAAATGCGGAGTACACACGAGTCGACGATGAATACAAAATATATAAAAGAAAAAGAAGAATGAAATATGAAATGTATATGACGATGACGATGGGGTCATCATGTCCGTTGCACTGGCCCGCAGAATGTCCAAAATTCGCTCGAGACAATTCTTCGCAGTAAATCAAACTTTGCTGCGTCGGAGCTTTTAATGACCGCTAGCTCATCTCGCGCGAGATGAAAGCGAAGGAGAAAAAACCAAGGCGTGACATTCGGCGAGGTGACGCATCCGCGACTTCCAGTTGTTCGCTAATCCGAAGAGGAGCGCGGGGACCCCCGGCCAATTCCGGCTAAAACGAGACAAACTCCGTATCACGGTAAAGGTGCTGACGGATCGCGGATGTGCACCGACTGCAATTCCCGCGCTGGAATTTTAGCGTGACGTACTGGAACCGTTCAAATCTAATCCTGACGGAAACGCGCGAATGTGTTTACGTTGCTGATCGCTCGCCGATTTCTGCGTCGCACTGCGCGCGCGCGCGCGCGGCAAAAATTCGTATCGCAAAAATTCAGGTCAGGCTGACTCGCACGAGTTCGCTTTGCAATCCGACCTTTGCCACGTCTAGCTCACGCTGCATCAGCAGACGATAGGTCGGAGCGCGTTCGTCGCTTATTTCGTATTTATTTATTTATTTATTTATTAGCTTCCTCGCGCACGAGTTTTCATGCTCGATGCGGTCGGGCTAGATGAGAGGAAATCGAAGCAAAACATGGGGCATCCGCGAACGAGCGCGCGCGCGCGCGCGGTGAAATCTATCGGCCGAGCCTCCAAGTGGACCCCAATCCTCCTCGAGGGTCGACAAGTGGATGAGTGCATCTATTTCTCTCGGACGCGGTTACCGCGCGGGGGAATCTTACGTGTCTGCTGACGCGCGCTCGCGCTCCGGATGTATCCGTAATTAAATCTCGCTGATAATTTCCCCCGAGCGACAGCTCGCGGCGGGTTAATCAAAGACGCGAGCTCTCGCTCGCTGTTTACACTCGCCGTGTGTAATTCGGCAGAGCCATTTAATCCCCGGCCGCTCGTCCGAAAGGAGCGGTAAAACGAAATACGTGACCGACGTGACGGGAATTGCGTTTGGAGCTGACCGAGACATTTTTCATAAATTCGATTCGCGTTCGATTTGCATTCCCTGGGGAAACCGTCGCACTTTCCTATTTCTCCTTCTCTCTCTCTCTCTCTCTCTCTCTCGCTTCTTTTTCGTTCTTCTCGGTTTCGCCTTCGAACTTTATTTGATAGCGGGATTTGTGGAATCGCCGCTATACATGATTGTCCGCGCTGCCGGCTATAAATGATCTTCCTGTTTCAAGACGACTGTGATTTAAAGTTTAATATTTAAATAATATCTCTCTCTCGAAGCGAGAGTTAGATCTTGCGTCATTGAGCTTGTAAAACAAGTATAAAAGTTTCTCTCTCTCTTACGTGCGTGTAGATTCCATTTCATCCTCTATTTATATATCGTAGAATTGTTGTAACAACATGATGACTCATGCAGCTTTATAAGATAAAGCAACACGGGTGTAATAATAAGAAGAGATAGAGTTTCCGTTATCAAATCGAGTAATTAAGTGTCTGCGAGTTGACAACCACTTTTTCACGCGTGTCACAACGATGGTTGGTACAAATTGTTTTCGGTCTTTCAAAGCTTAATATGACAAGTCAAAACAGACGACATCGTGAAATTTGAGTAATTAAGAAAATAGACGAGGAATAATATTGTTTTTATTGGTTTGATTTTTCTTAACAGAAATCACTCTCGTGATTTTTACTCGGATAATTGAGAGAATAATACAGGGAATAATAAAATATAACAGTTTCATCGGTTTCTTCGTCGACCTACGATAAAATAGTTTCCCGTAGCGCGTGTTATCATCGGCAACATTATCAGCAACAAAGATGGGTTACTGATTTCGAGTTTTACCGCATTTTCCCACGTTAGTACGTAAGATTAAAAGGGATGAGTACTTTTTTTTATGAAAAGACTTTGAAAGATATTGTATACAATAATATCAAATTTCAGATAAGACATTCCAAACATTGACATTTCAAAAATTAAAGATAACGGAACCGCTGTTGGGTAAGAAGCGAACCACGAGTTATCTTCTGACGATTATTCAGAAGAAAAGTTACGCAGTCACGAGTTTGTCGCGCATATAAAAAAAATAAGATGGACTCACAAGTATATCGTATTACACGGAATACAACGACAGCTTGTAATATATTTTTATTGATTTTTTCTTCCCGTCTCTCACTCCGTCTCTCATTCGATATATTTTTGTAAAATAAAGCGCACCGCGCGAAGGTACGAGCGTTGCCCACCAGATGGCGAAACGTGTTCGATTTTCGCATCTATCGTCCAGTCGTCGTCATGCCGTCTATTCCATCGCCGTGCTAAAGAATAATTGATCTTATCGTCCGACCCGATAAGGAACAAATAGATGTCAATTGTTAATAAAGAAACCCGTTTCTGGAGTGTCTCAGCTTCAGATAAAAAATATAACAAAGCGTTCTCGGTCGCTCACGTGTACGGTGTATCGCGATGTTGACTTAAATTTAGTCACGAACGCGTAACGTCATTTCTATATTTTTTTTCCGTTATCAGTCTCAACGGTCGGGAAAGTTTCTGATAACAAACGGAGCGCATATAAGTACGAGGGCCCGAGGGGGCTAGGTAGGGGGGACGAAATAATCGATGGTGGATTCGTGCCGCGACTTCCGCAGGTAATTTAAAGGTCTGGGTGGTGCGACGTGATGCCACGGTGCGCCGTTTCGCACAATGCACCGGATGTGAAAATTCACGAAATGCGGTGCATACCGTGTCACGGTGGGTAGCGACACGCTACGTCTGTTATTTCGCGGCGTTCCTGCTTTCTCTCCCGCCGTATATTTCTCTTTCCCGCCGCGCTTCCTCCTTCGGCTGCGCGTCTCTTCTCTCGCGCGCCGGCCTCACCGCCGAAATGATATACATCCCGTGCGGATAAAGCCGAATATGTGGACCTTATGTTTCGCCCGACGACGCGAACCAAGTTAAGGCAGGATATCCTCCCGTCGCTTGATGCGCCGTCATTTCGGGGCTCTGCTCCTCGGCTAATTTCCAAAATGCTGCTCTCACGAGCTCAATTCCGGGACGATCGTCGCGGAGAGAATTACTCTCCGCGCGAGGTGTCCTCGAGAATATCAAATGCATCGCCTGAGGACTTAAAAAATTGCACTCAAAATCAACGTTTTGTCTCGATTCTTCTTTATTTATTTGTCTTCGAAATTTTCCGTGCACACTTTTCGCGCTCGAGAGTTCACTTGTTTGTATTTATAAATTCACCTCATCATTCTCTCGTGTCTCACCCTTGTCCCCGTTTTCGTGTTTATTTTATTATTATTATTTTATCGTTCCCATATTTTTTTAACACTGCTGAATCAACCCGCGCGCGACGTCTCGTCTCTTTCTTCTCTCTTTTCTCTCTTCCACGACACGAATACACGCGGCTTCGCGCACGCTCGAGAATCGGACGCGCGCTCGCACGGAGCGTTAAACTCCGGGACGATATTGGAATCAATCGCGGTTATTGTTACTCCTGAATGTCAAGTGGTGGAAAGGTAATGCGAAGTGAGTACAATGAGCAGCGCAGTTAAGAAGGCCCCTGATGTGGTTGCACCACGCGACCGGGACGACGACCCACGCGCGCGTCTCACGCCACGTGCATGCGGAATGGACGCGCGTGAGGGCCTCCTTAATAAATATTAGTCCTGCGTATAGGCTAAGGGCCCCGCGCGCGCGCGCGCGAGCGAACTGTCATTAGTATGCTGCGTACGGATTTAATGTACGAACACGGAACCTCGCGAGCTCCACGCGACTGCCGTCGATCGTTCTTCCTTTAAACTGCTCACGTCCCTCTCGCTTTATCACCCCCGCGTCCCCTCGGACCGGCCACCGTGGTGCGATCCAGCTTGTCCTCCTTATCTACTCCTTCGCCGTTGATCGAGGAGAGCTTCGATAAACCAGCAGTTCTCCTCGTACCAACAGGGCGAGAGAGAGAGAGAGAGAGAGAGAGAGAGAGAGAGAGAGAGAGAGAGAGAAAGGAACGAGCCAGCTATTTTAATTATATAACACAGTCTTGTACAGGCCGTTCCACAAAACTCTCATCAAGAGCGGGTCTCAAAGGCGGGTTGTCTGGGATATTTGATACATTCTTTTGCCCCATTTCTCGCGGCATTGAATTATTTATTCGTCGAGTCTTTTGTACTCGATATACAAAATCTTGTTGTTCTCCTTGTCGTTGCCACCATGACGGAATTCAAACGTAGAAGGTTGGTAGAAAATTTGCGATAAATAATTTTCGTCGAGGTTTCGGAGGGATCGCGTCGCCTCGTCCCGACGAGCCATGCACGGCCCCAAGGATGCACGAAACACGCGCGCGCGCGCTTGTGCATGCGTCTTCTTCTCTCTTCCTGGCTCTCGAAGGTCTCCGAGTACCCGTAGCTCGGATCGCGTTTCTCCGCGCGGTCAAGAGACGCTGTCCCGATAGTCCTCGCTGCGGGTACCCGGATCACTCGTCATCTCGCTCGCCCGGCTTTGTTTTTGCGCGAGACTTCGAAGGATTTTCTCGTGCGGCTCTTCCCCGGCGGACCGGCGGCGAGCGTCGTGTGTACCTGCGGTGCGAGCGGATGAAACTGCGTCATAATGGTCCGCTTTATCTTTATAATATTACTCAGACATTATATATATTACCGCGCGACGTCTAATCCTCAACGCTTTATCTAAATGCGCCTATGTAGGCGCCAAATAAAACGGACGGAGCGGCACGGTGAAGAGGCGAAAAATGCCGAGAGTCAATGTTCCATTATTCAAATAAAATTCTCTTCTTTCCCTCTGTACAAATTACTCGGTGAATTTCTTCGGGCAAAGTTAGGTCCACTCGAGAAGTTGGAACTACTCCGTCGAGTCGCTCCAGTCCCGAGTGATTTTTCGCTCACTGCGAAGTCGTCTCGCTCGTTTCGAGCGCGAAATCGCTCGACCAGATTCAAAGAGTAACGTCACACAGGATTTCCAGAATTTCCAAATGTCATTAAGAGCGTTTGGAGCGTCCATCTTCCTACTTTCGTCGTCGTGTTTGTCGACGAGAGCGGGCTGAACGAGTCCAGCTCGTTCCCTGGAATCACCCTGTACAATGTAACGCTTCACCTTGGACTGTTCCCGCTCCTCATCGCGCTCCTCACGTGACGGTAACGATGCGACGCGGCGTTATAGGAGGGCGATATCGCGAAATTAGTCAGCCCATGCACTCGCGAGGACCTTATCCTCGCTTCTCGTCATGCTGATGGTGCACGCTTGCGGCGAGTGAGTATGAACGCGTGATCGCCCGGCCGCGCTCGCGCTCGCGCATATCGCGCGTGAGTCACTCGATAGTGAGTCAGTGAAGGCTCGTGTACGCGAAACAAATCAAAATGCATATCTATGCGGTCGGACCCTCGGACACATCTTAGACCTGCTTCGCGGAATTAGCCGGCTTAAGTTGAACCGATTGCTCGATCGAGACCTCCACTACGCATATGCGCGCGTCGTGAACGAGAGGCAGGAGGTTTTTTATTTCGCTCTCGATTGTCGCTCGATTTCGGAGCTCGATTTCTGAGCTGTTGTGAATAATCTGCAGTCTTTTTCTTGCTTTCGCCGAGAGCGCGATTAACTGCGGATTGGTATATTCGCGTGGACTGTTATACCTGAATTAACGTTCCTCATGCGGAATGAATAAGAAATTTGCATACACTCAGAGAGCTGTTTCATTTTTCTTCCGATAGATTAAAGTCCAAAAAGATTGGAGCTACTTCAGTAAATTTTAGTAAATAATTTATATTTTAGATTATTTAGTAAATAATTAATGAATCATGAGTGTGGTGATTCGTATTGTTTTTCGAGTCGATCGGGGTATAATGAGGGAGATTCAGAGCCGTTATTGCTTGTCGAATAATGATAAGCTTGTGTACTAATTTTACCGTCGAACAAATATTAAGGAATTTTCTGCTTCTCGAAATTATTTTGGGGATCCGTTCAAGTGTCTCATATTATAATCTTTTTTCTTTCTTGTTTAATTTTTATTTATATTACAATCTGTCCTATTTAAGACATTCAGTAGTAGATTGGTTTCTACTGCGTGACTTGCGTGAAATATACTCAGCGGCGCATTTCAATCTGCGTCCGACATGATTTCAGTCAGTTGTTAGTTTCGGAAATATTATAATTTGCCGTCCGATTTATTTCTCGGAATTTACGTACATTTCCCTGACCGCGACTAACATCATCCGTTCTCCTTGCGTAGTTTGAAAAACATTTTGAAAACGTCTCGCTCGTAACTCGCCAGTTTTCCGTAGGGCATCTTCGATGCCCATCACGTAGCGTCTTCGGGAGTCGCGCGAGCTCACGATCGACGGTAAAAACAAGCCGCGTGTATCGCACGTATCTTCGTAGACGACACGCATATTGACGTCATATCCTGGGCGCCTCCTGCGATAGAAACGTCCTGAAGCCCCGCGTCGAGCTAGACAATCGTCGACGAAGCTCAGCTGAAAAGAAGCTCAGCGCGGAGCTATCGTACGTATTTATCGTACGCTCACAGAGGTCCACACATTCTCGACGAAGCCGGATGTTTCCCTGTCCTAAACAATCCGTAGCCGACCACATTACCTGCCACGCGGGTCGCACGCTGATCTTTCGCGGTCTCCGCGGCCGTTTGATATTTCCTCGCTGTCAAATGTAACATTACCATAAAACGCAATCGCGCGTCTCGCGCGTCTCGCGCGAGAACACGGATTGCGGACGACTTTGAAACTTGAAGCGCCGACCTGTTCGTCGATAATACTCACCACATGTCGACGCTTTCCGTTGATTGCAAGTAAAAATGAAGACGAATCAATCAGACGAGTGTCTAGAAAAAGCCCGAGACGTCATCGCGGTGCGCGAAGGTAGGAAACTTGTGTACAACGTGCAATCACACGTCGCGACTCGTTAGTCAGCTGCCTCGCTAGCCAGCCATTTAACCAGCTAACTTCTCGTTAGATAATAGCCGTCCACGCAACGCGGTCCGCCGCCTGAGCGAGCGGTAATCTAATCGCGAGTAATCGGCGGCTAAGTGAGCGGCGGCGACGAGACCGAGCGAGACGGCGAGACGGCGTTGCGCCGCGCCGCGCCGCGCGGCGGACTCGCACTCGCATAATTCGTATTGACTGACATTACGTGCATTACGCGACGCGCGTTGCGCGTTGCGCTGGGAGACGGTACGGCGGCCGAGCCTTATCGCGTCGCGCTCGGAATGTAGCTGGGAGCAGATATCGGTCCAGCTGTCCAGCAGCTGTGAGCTTCACCTGCTGCTGCTGCTGCTTGTTGTATCGCCGGCACGTTACCCGCGCGCGCGCGGTGTCTCGCCTCTCGCGAGGACGCTAAGAGCTGCCTGCTCCCGCACGTCTCGCGCGCGCTTTCCTTTTCCTTCGAAAGCGCTTCGCGGTCTCGGCGGAAGCTCACCGGCGGAAGCGTGGACCTCCTCTCGAGTGGCGTCCTCTCGGAGCTCCTGCGAGTCCCGTGGAATTACGACGACCGGCGAAAGCGAGGGAGGTGTCGCGCGGAGAAGATGAAAGAGATTGATTCCTTCGTGCGCCACCGCCGCGCAGGAAGACACCCCGATTCCGCGGCGTGGAAATTAAATACTCCGCTCGCGGCGACTCGCCGCGACAGCCCCTTGCCGCCGATATTTTATTTGCGAACGTGCGCGTGCCGCTTGAGTTTGCTCTCGATAAGGACAAAAGTATACACGGTGGCGCGATCGACACGTACTCCGAGGGACTTGGCGGGATTCATCTCGCGGGGGATTGTCGGATTTTAACTCGCACGCTGCGCGAGTTACGAGTAGGAAGGATAATGGAGGGTCTCTCATCGGGTTTTTAAATTGAATTTAATAGGGTTTGAGAGTAACTTAATGGAGAAAAGAGCCATTAATTCGAGCGGAATTTCAATTCGATTGGAATAAATTAAACTGAATTACATCGAGTTTGCGCTCGTGCGACGACTTTCAGCTCGCGTCGTGCCGACGCGGGCAGTTAATTATTGAGTAACGTGACGCGCGGCCGGCGGGGCGGACGATTTCGACGCTTGCAACAGGCTCACGCAAAGACTCGGCAGGCTCGCTTCGCTTTCGGCCGCGAGTGTCGGTCAACGATCAACGCTCAACGTGCACATGCGTGGAAAGCTATTGTCGATCGAGATAACGTGAGGTAGCGAGTGCAGTTGTACAAATACTTGTACGAACGCGTGCGCATACGTTTGTACTGCAACGTACATACACTGTAAGAAATGATGTGTTAAATTTAACATGTTTCATGTGTTTCAAATCATCCACTCTTATTTATGTGTTAATTTAACATGCAACAAATATGTTAAAGAATAACACACATGGTATGTAAAAAATTAACACAAAAATTTAACATTTGAATGCCGTCAAGAATCAGAAGTTTGTGTTAAATTGACATACAATGAATGTTACTTCAACATTTGGGAAAAGTAATGATCTATGATTTAACGAAATGAAAATGTTAGATTGATCTATGTGTCAAAAATCCAATCTTCACATACCAGAAATGTTAACATTATACATTTAACACAAGATAACCGGTATAATGAGGAAAGTAACACATTTTAGGTGTTGACTTCAACATATAAAATATGCATCATAGCAAGAATTCATGCATTTACATATAAATTGTGCTATTTGAATACCTGGAAATGTCATTTTAACACTTGAAAATAGATAATCTTAATTTAACACAAGAAAGTCTAGGTAACACAACAACGATATGTTAAATTAACACATGATTGTGTAAAAAATTTAACACAAAACTTTCTACACGCAAATAATTTTAACAAAAGTACAAAATTAACTTAACAAAATTAACTGTGTATGTATATATATACATACATATATATATATGTGTGTGTGTGTATGTATGCGTCTCTCTTTCTCTGGTAAGTGCGACGTCGTTTACTCCGTATCTATGTTTATAGGATGTGCGACCGCACGCGATAAACGCCCGGTATCTCTGTTTATGCTACAAGATTGATAATGCAGTGCGCGCGAGACACGAAGCTCGCGTTGATCGCGTTTCACCGCTACGCGATGCGTGAGAGATCTCGATCGGATCGAAAATCAGGTTACTCACCCACGAGTCCTGTCGAACGTGTGCGTCGTCGTCGTCGTCGTGCGCGAGATGCGTCAATTGTCGTCCCGCGCGTATAGATTATCCGTAAGAAAGAAAGAGAGAGAGAGAGAGAGAGAGAGAGAGAGAGTCAAGCTAGCGTTTTCCTTTCCTTCCCTTCTTCCCTTTCCTGCCCTTCGAGCGCGTTCGATCCTGCGTCGCCGCTGAAAATTCAACGCGTTATCGCGTTGCCACGGCGATCTGTATCTCGCAAGAAATATGCCGCTTTCTCGTGGGCAGCGCGTATTCAACGTGACGAAGGAAAGAATAGGGAACGACGAAGGGGCCAAGGAGGGAAAACGGAGGTTTGCGAGTCTACGGCGACAGGACAACGATGGAAGGACTCGTGAGGGAGCAGATTTGACCTGCTAGATCACCGGCTCCGCTCGGGGCAGGGTTTATCACGGTATTATTATGGCCAGCATAGGGACGAGAAGAAGAGAGAGAAAGAGAGAGAGAGAGAGAGAGAGAGAGAGAGAATGAAAGAGTCGCAACCTTCTTTCCTTCGTCCCTCCTCTCTCTCTCTCTCTCTCTCTCTCTCTCTCTCTCTCTCTCTCTCTCTCTCTTTCGATCATTCTGTCATAGCTCATGGTCGCCGGCTGCTCGATCCAGCGAGCTCGTACTAATTCCGCCTCGCCGTACCTGCGGCCCGACCCTTCCGATCCTGACGGAGGAGCGTTCTCTTTGTCATCGTTAGCATTCGGAACGTCCGTAGAAACGTCTATGAATCGTAGACGTACCGCTATTTCGGCCCTTCCACCCGCACATGCCCGCCGTGCGGAGCATACCTGCGTTTACGAGCAGCGCGCGTTCGATTTTCGCCCGGTTCTGTATCAGTTTCACCGTCTGGATTTCGCAATCCTGCCGGAGGAGTAAGGAACTCGTCTGGGACCGAACCGCGTGGGATTCTTCAGGCCCGGCCGAGCGGGCGGGCGGGCGGGCGAGCGAACGAACGAACGAAGAGCGGCCGCAGGCAGCGGGAATGTGAGCATAGTCGTGCGATGAACTTTCCGAGCGGATGTACGCGAGAATATCGAAAAATAACGAGGGCACAGGAAGGGAAAGGTGCAATTCCCTCGGTGATAGACGGGGGAGCACGCGGGGGAGTCTCGGTTATAGACTCGGAGAAAGACTCTCCTTTACGGAGGCCTCAACGAAATCAACCGGTTGTTTTCAGTTGTCTCGAGTTTAAACGCGGCCGAATGTTCGGACGAACTTTTCCCGCGGCCGCGCTAACGGAGGTGTCGTTTCTCATTACTACGGACTTCCCGTCCGAATCCGCTCGCACGAACCGAGATCTCTCTCTCTCTCTCCCTCTCTCTCTCTCTCTCTCTCTCTCTCTCTCTTTTTCTCTCCGCGTGCGACTATTCAGCTCGCCGGTCGAGTGCAATTTTCATTGTTTTTGCTGAACCGCGCTGATTCCGCTCCTGCGGTTTCGCACACACGGTTGTACGGCATATTTTATCGCGCAGTCATAAGTCAGCAAGCTGATCTCGCGCGTCCGTTGGAACGAGGACCGGACATTCCACGTTTGCACGGTATGCACGCGCGAGCGAGTGAGCGAGCGAGCAAGCGGCCGAAGAAACGAGCAAGCCTACGATCTCCCAATTCGAGCTGCAAATTAACTGTTGACATCATGCTAATGAAGTTGCACGTGTACGTCTCACACGTACGTGTCGTGCGCGTACACACGTGCGGAAGGTTCGTTGTACATTCGGCGGGTAGCCGCGTTCTCTCGGGGAAACTCGCAGCGGCCGGGCCGTAACACGCGCCGGCCGAGATTTATAATAAATTAATTATTACCGTGTGGCAAAATTGTCGCGTGTAAATGTTTTATCCGTCTCAAGGCCCGGTCGTTTTTTCCGGGAACTGGACGGGACCGAGCGGGCGTGTGTGTGAGTTACCTCTCTTTTTCTCTCTCTCTCTCTCTCTCTCTCTCTCTCTCTCTCTCTCTCTCTCTCTCTCTCTCCTTCTGTCTGTCTCGGGAGGAAGGAGAGAGACGGAGAGAAAAGCACGAACGCGCACGAGAGATGTCGAGTAACGAATTAACAACTCTTCCCTTGGGCTCGACGTTATAGTTAGCCGCGAGGTAAAAAATCCGGAGATTTACCACGGTAGTCCGAGACGACCCGGTCGACTCGTCGGACTCTCGGCTCCGCGGAAGGGCCGCACTTTCCGATCGACGTTTCGATACACACACGGCAGGCTCGATGGCGAGACTTCGGGCCCGATTCCCTCACGGACGATTTGCGGAAAGAAAAACGCACCGGCGACCCTGCCAGTCTGCCTGCCTGCCTGCCTGCCTGCCTGCCCGCCTGCCTACCTGAGCCTACAGCGGACCGACACACGGCGTATAACCTATACAAAAACGCGGACGCCGCCGCGCCGGTATCGCTCGAGCAAGACGCTAGATTGTAAACGTGCCATGCACGCTGTCTGTCGTCACAAGTATTTTCGACCGATCGATCGATATACTCGTTACTACCGCGCGAGACTCGAAGCGCGATTCTCCTGGACCGATCGAACGTGATTACACTGTAAAAGTCTTGGCATCGGAACATGTGTGTTAAAATTGAATGTTGGTGCGTTATTTTGACACATTAGCTGGCGTTAAGGCACTAAGTGCGTCAAAATAAATCGTTTTCTGTCTGTGACAAAAGTGTGTTTTAATAACACACTTGTCTGTATACACACCATGTAACACACTATAGAAACGTGTTACTTTTCCTCAACAATCCGGGGACGTAGAGTGTGTTATTTAGACATAGAATGATAATCGAAATACACTGAGAACACACTTGGATGATATATTGGATAACACACCGAGTCACGTAACACACTAGTAATGTGTTCATGATAACACACTAATTTTGTTTATACACACACACACGTTTAAATGAACACACATATGTGTATTAAAAAAAATACATGTGAGAAGAACACAAATCGACAAAATCGGCGATTACTCGCCTTCAAAAAAGTATCGTATCTATTGAACAAATTAATGTAAAAATAACTTGCTTTCATATTATTACAGACTAAATCATTAAATATATGTTAATTATTATTATATGTTTAAACGTAATATGTTAAGTAACGTGTGACTTAAAATGGAAGAAATATGTAAAAAAGATTCACTCATTTATATGCTTGTGCATTTCAAAATAACACACTTGGATTTGCAATGTTGCTCAATTCACCTTCGCAACACACTTGAGGTGTGTTATTTTGATATATCTTCATAACACATTTGAGATATGTTATTTTAATATACTTTCATAACACACTGAAAGTGTGTTATTTTAATACACCTAACCATTAACTAATAAACTAACTAATAAACCTAACCATTAACACACATACAAACGACTATATTTAACACATACATAAATATGTTCTTTTAACATACATATATGTGTTAATTTAATCTGCTGCTTTTGTATGTCTAAAGTGGAGACATACTTTAACACGCTTCAAGCATGTTATTGTAACACACTTCAGTTTACAGTGTATACGTGATAAATTCGCAGGCTCAGATAGACTTCTGACGCTTTGCGTATCTTAAAAAAATTCATGACTCGTGAATATCGTTCGTGAATATCGCGACCATCGGATTATTTTCGGTCGGAGATACTTGAGGCTGGAGTGGAGCTTTCCAAATTTTTCTTTGGTTTCATCGTAGCGGTAGTATTAAAGTATCTTAAATATTTCAATATTTAGATGTTATGTGTAGATTAAATGTTTCAATATTTAGACATTTAAATATTTAAATCTTTAAGAATGGAAGTGGGTAGAAAGTTGAAAGTGGCTAAATACTGAGTGTCCAAGTGCAAAGTACTCGGTATCAAATATTAGGTATTTAGTATTCGCCAAGGATCCAAGGATTCACGATGTTGTCGGGCCGTTGATGATAGAATCTTGGTGTCCAGCTTTATTAAAAAATTTATTTTCGCCCGAGATCGCCCGATAATCACCGAACGTAATAGTGACGATCGAGCGCGCGCGGCACATTTCGAAGCGCTTCCAATCGTCCGCGGCAAAACGCGCAACGCGCCGTCGATATAATTTTTTAACGGAAAATCGCGGCGGCCTGTAATTCGCCTAACAGCCACTTCCAGTTACAGCGGGTACTATAAGATAAGGAGCGAGAATCGTGTTGGGCTATAATTCCAGAATTACAAGCGCAGCCCGGCTATCTCGTAGGGCAAATTATAGGTGAAATTGAGAATACCCCGGCGCTAGAAGAGGCTAATATTAATACTTGGAAAGTGGAACGAGCAACAGTTCGAAAGTAGCAAGAACGCCTTCTGCGTTCGCATATATATGTCATAAATAATTCGTTTGTTTGCGTATTCGTCCTAAGGTGTATTTCTGCAAAAAAAGTCACATGCGCGCGAAAATCAATCGGGAAATTATTCAAGGGCTCTTAAAGACCGCTGCACTTTTTCCTGCCGTGTTTCGTCCGGCGCGAAATACGGTGAGAAAACTTGTTCTTCAGCGATCCTCTCTCTCTCTCTCTCTCTCAAAATTCCCGGGAGTCCTTTTCTTACTCGGACACGGATCGCGCGCTGCGAAACTCACCGCGAAGAAAAGTGTAGCAACCTTTAATCAGCCACGACTGCACGGCCCGCGACTCGGTTCGTGCGATCATTCAAAAGTGCTCGCCGGTCCATCGCTACCTGCGCCTCCTCTCCGACACGCGATTCAGCTTACTTTCGTTCGTGCTCGCGCCTACTCGCGACAGATACCGGAGCGAATGCGAGTGTACGCGATGAACGCGCGCGCGCGCGCGCGTCCCTTTCTTAAATCGCGATCGCGCTCGTGCCGCTTCACACGAGGCCGGGATTAGTCGTCGTCGCTGCTCGCTTGTAAAGTGGCGCATCGCGCCGCGATTTTCGACGCTCTCGTACCAGCACCACCGACTAATCTATCTGGCTTATTCAGCCAGCCGGTGGGCGAAGGCGCGCGCTTTAATCACAGTTTTACGTAACGCTACTTCTATTTCTCAAGCGGGTTGACGCGCCGCGCGAACGTGTCTCGAGAAAGCCGTGGAAGCTTTCGCGGCTGGGACTCGACTCATGCCCTCTGCCAAACCGTTTGTCATTTAATCGTCGATGTTAACGCAAACCCGTTCGTGGTTTATCGTTGGTCCGAGCGCGACGTTTGCTCTGAGGTATTCGCAATGAGCGAAGGATCCCGACTATGAGAGAACAATTCACGCAGAAGAAATCGGTAACGAGGGTACGTTTCGCCTGTAACGAGAATGAAGAAAGAAAGATTGATCATCACGATACATGTAACGGGAGTAAAGAACAGAAATTCGTGATATATCAGCCGTCTCCTCTGTTTTCTGTCAATAACGCAGCTCCGTCGGCGGGCACCGTTAAATGAATCTATTAGCGAAGAGCGGCCACGAGAACACGGTATTATCGGCCAATTAAATCTAGATCTAGTCCTCTTACACAAACGACCAAAAGGATACATTTATTCCGACGCCAATAACGACGCGTGTGAATTGCGCCGAGAAGCAGCACTCGCGAGCGCCGCAAATTGGCAATGGCGAGCATTCGTTCGATCGGCCGCGCCGCGTCGCGCTGCGCGTGAGCGTCGTTTACAGAATTAATGTGTCATTATGCGCGCTCTACGTGCAGACGACACGCACGCTAATCGCCGCGAGAAGCGGCCGAAGCTGGCTTTCTACAGAAAAAAAGTGCGTAGTATGGCAGCGAGTTGTCCTTTCCTTTTTTTTCTCTTCTCCTTGCTCTTTCCTCCCAGGAGCGGACAGGTGTTGGCTGATGGCGCACCTGCGCGCAGCTACCACCCGTTACCGGCACCTATACTCCTGACCAATTTTCCGCCGGCGCGGACAGGCGCGAAAGACAGCGAACATATTATTACATACCATCGCGGCGATTAGACTAGCTGAAAAGCGCGCATTACTCGGCCGCTTCGTTACCTCGCCGCGCGATTAATTACGTCGCGGATTTATATGGCCGCTTGGTCGCCGTCGTACAGTCGTGCAGTCGCTTCGTCGCGAATAAATCGATCCCGCGGAATTCGCTCGCGAGAGCCGCATTAAGGCGAGAGAGCAGAGAGAGAGAGAGAGACAGAGAGAGAGAGAGAGAGAGAGAGAGAGAGAGAGAGCTTTTTGGCATCGTATAAAAATAATGAAAAGGAACAAGCATCGGGGGAACAGAATTTCAGATACACGCATGCGTCGTGGGAAATCAGCACGCAAATACGCAACGCGTGCACGCGAGTTCTTTACCGTTCCTACGACTGACTCTTGATTTTCGTAAAGGTCCGCAGAGATCTCGAAGTTCCGCTGAGATCCGGCACACAACATTCACGCGGGCGAGCATCGCGCGATGAATTCTCATGGCCGCCCATGGCCGCCGAGAGAGAGAGAGAGAGGAGAGAGAGAGAGAGAGAGAGCTCTCGAAAACGTCGGAAAGCCCGAGTTTTTCCCACGATGCGAGATCCGCGTTTCCGAAGCTTCCGAGCGAGGACGACACCCGCCGCCGGGCGTCGATCGAAAGTCCGGCGGCGGAAACGGTTAATGCTAATTTCCCATCGTACTTTGTGTAATATCGACGGGCCGGGCGAGCGGCGTCACCTGCTCTTTCGCCCGTCTTCTTGACCACATCCTTCCTTTTTTCCAGGCAGTTTCGTGCGCCACGCACGTAGGCGGTGTGTGTTCACGCGTATGTGCACGCGTTGCGTAAATTTCCGCCGATACACATACACGTACGCACACACGCACGCATGCGTAGTCAACACGCGCGGTTACGTGTGCATGCGTGCGTGCGTGTGTGGATGTCTCCTCTCTCTGTCTCTCCCTCTCGTACACACGAATGTACGCAGAGGGAGAAAAGAGAGAGAGAGAGAGAGAGAGAGAGAGAGAGAGAGAGAGAGAGAGAGAGAGAGAGAGAGAGAGAGAGAGAGAGACGTACAATGTGTACCGTATACCGCGTGGACCTCTTCCGAGCCGACTTCCCTCTCCCCCTCAATATTGGATCACCTTTCGTACTGTTCTCACAGGAGTGCTGAAGCTCAGGTGCGATGACCTTGTCGGCCCTTTAAAGGGCTGCCTGCCCCGTTGGCAACCGCATCTCGCGGCGGAGAAGAGGTTTTCGAAAAAAAAAAGAATTTCACCCCTGCCTGCGCGTTCGTGTCGCCGGGCACTTTAAACTTTAAATCGGACGGGTCGAGCGAGCGAGCCGCCGGTCACGCTCGCGTCGTCGCGAAATTACTAATGTGGCGGGCCTTCCTTTGACCCTCAACCGGCAATGGCTTGGAGTCTCACGCGACCCCCGCGCGGAGGAGATCAGTTTCACCGATTTCACCGCCGCGACGCGGTTTAAGCGTCCGTTATCGGGGATGAGGTGTATCAGGCTTGAACTTTTTCTTTTTTATATTAAGCGACGCTCAGGTCGATATTGTTAACGATTGAGGTAAAAGTGCCGATACACCTTCCTAATCTTGGACACTTTTGGATTCGTCCAGTCACTACGCACGTGCGAAGAATCATATTTTTAGATTTAGGAGAATTTTCGCCTCCATCTCGAAAAAAAGAAAATATAGTCCCCCAGAGATGTGTGTAGTCTGGTTCTTTTAATACATTCGTCACGGGTCCCGAAATTTTTCGTAGTACATTGGCCGTCTGTTGTTGGTCGACCCCGGAAACTCCCGTTTTTGCGCTCGTTGGATCGAAGCTGCCTTCAGGCACTATTTGGCTGTCAAATGCTGAGCTATTTGAAACGCGGCATTAACTACAAGGTTAAATATATTGAATACATTGAATACGTCACTAACGACCTTCTTTTGTTTTTGGCTTTAATTTTTCTTTAAAATACACTCTTATAAACATCACAGCAGTAGTGTCTACCAAAAATATCCGATCCACAGGGATACTCAGCGCTTTAAATATTCGGTCACCAATGTGTCAATCCACATGTCAATCGCGCAGGAGGATTCTCTTCATGACTAGGTTCCGTGTAATGTTCTCTCGTAGCGCTACCAACCGTTCGCGAATCGATACATTTGCCTCAATAATGTCGCGACATTCGAGCACCGGCGGCACGTTCGAGGGGCCAACGCACTGCGATCAGCTTTTGGGTACGGTGTAATTGTTTCATACTCTGTTAAACAAAGAGAAAAAGAGAGCGAGAGTGAGAAGGAAGGAGGAAGAGGGAGAAAGAGAGAGAGAGAGAGAGAGAGGGAGAGAGAGAGCGAGGAGAGGCAACGTCGACGCTCTGACGTGCAATCGTGCCTGTGACTTCCGCTGTCGATTAAGCGCCGCTCGAAAGCGTTGACTCATAAAATCATACACGTGAACACGCTTACGAAATTACACAGACCTCGTGATTGTAACAGGGCTATTCGGGTCGCGAGTGGTAATTTTATGACCGGCATTGTAGCGGGTATTTTCTCGTAATATAATAGCGGTGGATTGATTTAGGAGGCCAGATGAGCTCCTTAAGATCTAAGGAAGGACGAAGACGCGAGGGAGCGTATTTGCAAAATTGACAAAGCTCACAACTACAGAATAAGTATAACATAGAGGACGGTACGAGACAGACGCGAGAAATAACACATCCGTATAACGAAGTATGACGGAACGCAATCGGCGCGCAATCATCAAAGGTAGCGATAAATCCGCAGAAGGAAACTCGCGAATCGGGGGAAATGTCGGACGACAACGAAACAACAGAAAGAACAGTAACGATCTTTTACTTCGCGATGTGTAAATGTCCCAGTAACCGGACGTTTAAGCGTGAGTCGTCACAAAAAGTACAATATATAATATTAAGATTAGTTTCGATACAAATATTTGCATTTATTCGAAAACTCAAGATTCCCTTAAGTAGAGAAAAATGATTTAAACCAATGCGTATATCTATTATTAATGAAATATTTACACAAGTAATGAGGCGCATTAATATACCAGTGATCGGACAATTGAAATAGGTTATAGCTCAATGTTCGAATACGTCCCAGTGTCTGGCCGCAATTGGAAAATTAGTATGTGCTAATGGGAAATAATATAAATACAGATGCGCTATCTCTCAATGAATTTATTAACGATTGACCATTATTTTGACAAACCGTAGGTGCATACTTATTTAATTAATTTTTATTTTAACACAAAAGTATCAAATTGGGTATATTTTTTTTTCAACTAATCGTCAAATATTGCAGTTTTTTTTACAATAGTTATTACTTTCATTCATTATTATTAAAATAAATGTTTTTTTCAAAGTGGTGAGATACTGGAACGTGTCCAGCCATTGGGACGTTTACCTCAATAATTTCTTCGCGGTACTTTCTTCGAATCCACCACCGGGTTCTCTCAAATTTCATTTCTCCCGACTTAAAATTACAGATGAAAAACCCGGATTATCTTAAAATGCGCGCACGCTAGCACGCCTTCTAAGATAAATCGTTTATCGAGCTGTTAAAAACCCCGTGAAACTTGGTGGTATCTGAGCGGCGGCGGCGGTGGCGGCGGCGGCGGCGAACGTTCGAGCGAAGGCACGAAGAAAGGAAGAAGACGTATGGAACCAATCCGTCTCGTGTGTCGCTCTTCGGAGGAAGTGGGTTCTTTTAAAGTACGATCCCACATCCTGCCGATGGCCGGCTCGGGACATGCCTGGCCGCCGCCACCGCCGCCGCCGCGTCGTGTTCATCGCGAGAGAAGTATCGTGGAAACGGTATCGCCGCGCGAAGGAGAAAAATAAGCTCGATAGGCGATTAAGAGGAAGCGAGAGAGGGAGAAGGAAGAGGGAGGAAGAGGGACGGTTCAACGGTGCGCGTCGAATCGAAGAGAGAGAAAGAGAGAGAGAGAGAGAGAGAGAGAGAGAGGGAGGGGGGACGAGTGCGTGTGGAAGCCGTTCATCATCGAGTTCGTATTTATTTATTACGGCATGTCGTTTAATAGAACGCAGCTGCCGTTACGCGGTTGTTCTGCTGCACCGGTGATAAACTGACATTTTCTGCCGAATAACGAGGAGCGACGAGTGACGAGCCGCGCGCGCTCAGTGTGCCGCAGCGCTCTCGCTGTCAGATGCGATTGTCCTATCTAATCGCGCCGCGCTAAATGGTGCCACCGAGAGATGCTCGTACAGACACACGTGTACACGTATGCACGCACGCACGCACGCACATATGAGGACGTCGCGAGGAGAAGCCGGCGATTAAACGGCCGTATGTGTCTGTACGATAGAGAATTAGCGCGCTATCAGCCGAACGGAGACCGCCGGCCGCCGAAAGTGGCGTGGCGTGCGTTACGGGCCGATGGCCCAGTTTGACAGAACAATAACTTCCGGCTACGGAGTTCCTGGTGCCGATAAAAGCGCGGGTGCTTTCGTGCGATATGCACACGACGTTAGAAAATATAATTACGACTGATTACGTTTCAACGGCAACTGGAATCTATCTCTCTCTCTCTCTCTCTCTCTCACATACACACACGCGCACACGCATCAGAGATACGATATCGAGCAAACTTGTATTATCGCTTTTTTACTTTGCTATTCGCAGCACACAAAGTGAAACTTTGACGTAATAGCCAAGTCTCCGTACTCCGAGTGCAGTTGCGTCATGTAATCGTATGATACGTGTCGTTGGAGAAGTTTTTCAGCGACGAGTCGCGTTCGCGGAACTTCGGAAACTAACGCGGAAAATAACGCGTGAATAGCTCCGCGCGAGATCTCCGTCGGAAATACTGCTTCCCGTACGACGTACGTTTTCTCCCCCGGCAGTCGTCGTTTCCCGATAATATTACGATTCTCGTAGAATGGGAGCCGGGAATCGCGTTAAGTAAGTCGGACGCCAAGCGAGTGCCTGCGTATGCGAGAGCACAACCGGTCGGCCCTTTTCTGTCTGAGGGTCGACCCTGCTGCCTTCCGTAGGGCGCCGATCGACCAGGCAGCCCGCCAGCCAGCCAGCCAGCCACTCGGTTGTGCAGCTCGAACAGCTGATGTTTTGGCATGTTTCTGGGCAGATGCTCGAAGCTGATGTGGCCGTCCCGCTCACTTCAATCGCCCTGTTCGCATACCTGCGCGTCTTCCTGCGTGAGGCGAGTCGTCGCCGGCCGGCCGGCCGATTAATCTTATTTAATATCGTATTCGCGCGCCGTTCGCGCGCGTTATTTTCAACAATTAATCCCGATTTTTCTCAAACGTCACGCACGGCTCCCGACACTATCGATCCCAACGGCCGCTTCGGTCGATCAAATGAGTCGCGGGGCAAAAATGTCGCGACTATCAGCTCAACTTGACACGACGACGACGACGACGAAAGAAACACGACGGGCGAGGAAGAAACGATTGGTTGCGGTGGGCGGCAAAACAACGAAACACGACGGCGGATATCGGGTAGCAGGAGTGCGAGAGAGCGCGTGCGACAGCGAGCGAAGGAACAAACGAACGGCACGAGGAAGGCGGCAGAAGGAAAGATCGGTGCACGTCACGGACGACCGGTGCAGCGCGGCCCGCATTTTCCACGTACTCGTCGGAACACCGGTCGCTGCTCGTGTCGTCGTCGTCGTCGTCGTCGTCGTCGTCGTCGTCGTCGTCGTCGTCGTCGTCGTCGTCGTCGTCGTCATCGTCGTCGTCGTCGTCGTCGTTGTCGTCGTCGTAGTCGCATGGGGGCCGATATGCTCAAGGCCAAGGACACTCGAATCGCGCCCACCCACAACACACGCGAGGATACGTGACGGCGACGGCAACGGCGGCGGTGGTAGTTCTCGTGTGTATACTTATGTGCGGCAACGAAGTAAGAGAGCAACGGATACGCTCGCATTATGCAATTATCTGTCGATAGTCTGCGCGGCGTCGCAGGAAAACTGGCATTATCTCGAGCGCGGCGGCTAATGATAACCGTTGCTCGGCCCGGTCGCTCGCAGCCGGAGAGCCCGCGAGAGAGAGAGAGAGAGAGAGAGAGGGAGAGAGAGCGTTCTCGTCTATTAATTTAATTTGCTAGTTAAACGAGGTTATTTCGACGAGCGCGACGTCTCACAAGCTGCAAACTGCAGCGAGCGACGCACGGCGCGATTCGCGAGTCGCGATTTGTGGAATGTTGAAGAGGAGACGACAAGATGATTCAGATCGTGAGAAGCAAGTCGGGAGTAGTCTGAATATCTGAATAACTCGCTCGACTGCGTGCGGATTACTGCGACTATTAGATAATACAAAAAAAGATTAATAGGAGTAATAGGAAGTGAGTGAGACAACAGATTCGCGAGAACTCATCATCGGCTCGCGTGAATGATGAGTTTTCTTCGTCTCTTCTCCGTAGCCGAAGTAGCCGCTCAATCGCGAAGTGATCGCGGGATTTCCCAGCTGAAGAGGCTCGGCCGCGACGTCGCTATCGCGTCCTGCGCTCACGTATCGTCACGCAACCGGTACTCGCAGATAATCGAGATGCGAAAGCGGCTTATCGCGATTATATTCGTGTACTCGCGGCGTGTACCGCGTATTCGCGGTCGGTACACAGAGCAGCGGTCACTCGTGCGAGACCGGCGTCGTCTAGTCTGCTCGGCTCGCGAGTCGAGTGACGCAATTCTTCGCTTAGGCATCGCGGCGAGTTACGCGTTCGCGAGCTGTTGTGCGATTTGCCTCTGAGCGAATCACGTAGGACGCCACGACTTTGGCTCTCTCTCTTTCTCTCTCTCTCTCTCTCTCTCTCTCTCTCTCTGTCTCTGTCTCTCTGTCTGTCCTTCTTTTCCTGTCCCGCTGTAATAAATCATTTGAACCCTTTTATTGACTCAAAGTCCTTTGAACTGCTTCTCTTTCCACTCATGTTGCGCGGGCTTTATTCCTCGCTGCTGCTCACCGTGCTATTTGTTCTCACGTGTCTTACTTACATTGACATTTTTCTCATATTTCACACACAGCGCTTTCTGCATATATCTTTTCTTGTCGGCGAGAAGAAACGTCAATTCTCGTGTAACTGATGAGGAACGCTCCGTTTCCAAGCGCGGACCGAAGTAAAAACTCTCGTGAAAGAAGTAAAGACTTTAAAATCCACACGTTTCCCCCATTGAAATTTCGCCCCCGAAATGTTTTTCCACCTTTTTCGCCTTCGTCTTGCGTTCCGTCCGGCGTTCTAACGCGCTCCGTAAATTCGGACAGCGTGAAGCGGCGCGGCGCGGCCGGCGACGGATGAGAGAGATCGCGCGGGCGATCTCGATGATCAGCTGCGTTCTAACGTTCACTGAGACTGGCGTTGTCTCGTCAAGTCCCGTCTCTCGCGTCTTGTCTCGTCTCGTTTGGTACATTGTATCGCCGGCTCCGTTAACGACACTCCGCGAGCAAAGCGCTCGGCCACTCGTTAGGTAGATAGCCGGCTGCGGTTGCGTAAGACAACTCGCACAACTGCCGATAGCCTGACTCAGACCGCTAAAATGCGGCGCGGGTGTTCCACCGGTTCCGCACGCCTCGACCAATGACAGGGGACGATCGTTTCGCAATGCGCGACTTCGCTACTCGTACGAGAGCGGCGGACCCTGCCATTTCGGGAAAAAGGGGGATACATATCACGCGCTCGCGGACTTTCCTGCCGGCGCAGCGCGGCGGCTGGCCCCGCGCGAGCTTGTCCGCTCCTTGAGTCAGAAAAACGCATCGCGCAATCGCCTGCCTCTGACGTTTCTCGTGCACAGGTAGTCACTTGCGAGTGACTAGTCGAACGGGGGGAGGGAGGAAATAATCGTGATACAGTCGTGTTCTTCGCGCTGCACAAAGGAGAGTGATTTCCGAGGCGACGTTGATTAAGCGTCTCTCTTGCTCTTCCTCCGGTCAGCGCTATTATTGCGCCCTTGAAACCTTCAACTTTCTTGCCCCTCGAACACTCTCTTACTACGCGCGCTATAGTTGCGCTACAAAGACCCGGCAGCGATTTTACGCTTTCATTTCGGCTACGTGCTCGGGCCTCGATTCCCAAGATTTTCTCGTGAATCACAGCCCCGACACTCCACCGTTTCGTCGTTTCCTTTTCGGCTGCGATAGTTAGGCCGGTGATCATAGTCCAAACTTATACTCAAGATCGTTCCTACTCTTCCAGTATGGATGCAGCGAGGAAGCAGTCTGCGCAGCCGGAACTCGCTCTCAAAGATTGTCGAACGTTTCGCCCGCTGATTGCGCGCTCGTTTCATCGGTCGTTTCACGTGGTATCTTGAGATGAATTTCTTGAGGCGATTTCAGATGCGAGAATCACGAATTACGTCCACGTTGTATTCGACATTCGAGCAGGAGAGCAGAGAGAAAACGTGGCCGCATCGCGGGCCAAGTTGCGTCGAGACAGCCGTAGAAATTGAGCGGCCGGCCGCGGCTGGGAGCTCGTGGAGGAGCGTAGCTTCTCGACGAAGTCCTCAGTGTCATGAAACGGCACTCTCAGCAGTCCTCAAGGTAGCCCGACTGCCGACACGCGCAGCGAACGCGCAGGTCGCTTGTAAAAATCGCTTGTATCCGCGTCTAATTAGTGACGGCGCGCGTGCTCGCTTCGCTCCCCGCGGTTTAAGGGTCAGATACATATTCGCCCGGGAGCTTTCTTTTCTCTACTATTCGCTCGTATCGGAGTACCGTTATCTTAATTAACGCTGTATCTCAAGCGTTTCTTTAGCTGAGCATTAATTCTCAGAATCGACCTTCCCTCGCCCCGCCCCGCGCCGCGCCGCGCCGCGCCGCCGCTGGCCGGTTTCGTGGTAGCGCGCGAGAGACGTCAGCGATAACTGCGCCCCATACGTTCGACAAGTGTGATTAGAAGCGATTTATTAATTTGTGGTGGAAAGGGGGCGGGAGCGATACGGAGAAGATACACACAGTAGTGGAGGTTCGTCGCGCGAGACCGGATCGCGAAGATAAATCGTATCCGCGATTAAAAACGCGCGTCGTTTCACTGCGTTTCGCGAGGTGAATTCCCCGGATTCGGGGGATTCAGCGCGCGTCGACGCGTGCAAATTCCGCGAGGGCTCGCCCTCGCATCCTCCTCGAGGACGGGAAGGATGAAGGAAGGCGCACGCACGAAATGTCGTCGCGTCATTACCCGCTCGCGAAAATCCGCCGCTCGTTACCGCGCGCCTCGCGGTCACGGTGTAACAGGATTCGTCATCCTCCTCCCTCCGCGGCCTGTTGTTTTTTCTCCCCCGCTCTCGCTCTCTCTCTCTCTCTCTCTCTCTCTCTCTCTCTCTCTCTCTCTCTCTCTCTCTCTCTCTCTCTCGCTGTCTCTCGCTCTCCGCGCCTTTTTTCTCTTCTCTCTTTTTTCTCGCGAAAGACGTACCTGCATTATTCGCCGGCGGGTATTATTACCTACCTACTTCTCGGATAGGATATTCGTGAATAGGCATTAGCGTGGGCAAACCCGCAATTAGCTTTATCAAAAGCAACTGGACGCGAGTAGGTGGATTCGTGGAAAGCAATTACATGTTAATGGCTCGTCTCGCATGGCGACCCAGCTTCGTCTCGCAATCAGCCCGCGCCGAATTAGCATTTGGCCCCTTACGTTTTCGTCGGTGACCTACGTCGGCACTCGAGTCCGCTCGGCACGGCTCGACGGCCGCTTCTCTCCTAGCTGGATCATCGTGAGCGTCGAGGAACTCAACGTAACTCAACCGTCCGTCGGCCGCCGGGAACGCGTGTGTCGCAAAGTTCGTCGCATCATCTCTCTCTTTTCCGCTCTTCCGAGAGAACGATCGCTTAAGGCAAATGTCCCAGAGTAACCGGACGTTTAAGCGTAGGTCGTCACAAAAAGTACAATATTAAATAATATTAAGGATAGTTATAATATTAAGGACAGTTCTGATATAAATATTTGCATTTATTCGAAAACTCAAGGTTCCCTCAAGTAGAGAAAAATGATTTAAACCAATGTATACAGGGTGCTAAATTTCAAACGTAACGTAGGTACGTAACGTAGGTACAAAATCTCGAAAACTATGAAAGATATTAAAAAAAAGCTAACACACGTGTTTCGAAGAGGAAAGAGAATGGCATTATCAGTTTTTTATTTGGAGGGCATTTTCAAGGTCAGTTGAAGGTCAACTTAATTTTTTAAAATAGAAAGCCCAATTTTTTATTATATCTTCTTTTTCTATCAATTAATTTTAACAACTTTTGTCTGAAACATTTTTTTATTTGCCTAATATTTTTTGAAATATTTAAGGAAAACTTGGTAATTTTTTCAACGTTTAACTTATCTTATTATATTATTAACGATATCTCGCTAACTTATCGACCTTTGAAAATTTCAAAATTATTAAATTAACAAAAGTTAGGGCACCATTGTAGTAATATATTCTTGATAGTAAATAGAGTAAAAAGGTCTAATACTATTTTTTCTTTCGACGAATAATTAGCGAGATATCGTAAGTTAAATGTTGAAAGAGTTACCAAGTTTTCCTTAAATATTTCAAAAGATATTAGGCAAATAAAAAAATGTTTCAGACAAAAGTTGTTAAAATTAATTGGTAGAAAAAGAAGATATAATAAAAAATGGGCTTTCTATTTAAGAAAATTAAGTTGACCTTCAACTGACCTTGAAAATGTCCTCTAAATAAAAAACTAATAATGCCATTTTCTTTCCCCTTCGAAATCATGGAACACGTGTGTTAGCTTTTTTTAATATCTTTCATAATTTTCCAGATTTTTTACCTGTTACGTTTGAAATTTAGCACCCTGTATATCCATTATTAATGAAATGATTACACAAGTAATGAAGCGCATTAATGTACCAGTGACTGGACAGTTGAAACAGGTTACGGCCCAATGTTCGGATATAAATTTATTTGCCCCAGTGTCTGACCGCAATTAGAAAATTAATGCTAACGGGAGATAATATGAATATAGATGCTATCTCTTGACGAATTTATTAACGATTGATCATTATTTTGCCAAACCACAGGTGCATACTTATTTAATTAATTTTTATTTTAACACAAAAGCGTCAAATTGGATATATCTTCTTCCAACTAATCGTCAAATATTGCAGTTTTTTTTACAATAATTATTACTTTCATTCATTATTGTTAAAATAAATAGTAAATATTTTTTCTCAAAGTGGTCGGATACTGGGGGACGTGTCCGGCCATTGGGACGTTTACCGTAGATGCTTCGCACACGGCTACGCGGAAATACCGTATCTCGCGACGAGTGCACGAATATATGCAGGCTGAATTTCCGGAATTTCCTCGATCTCAATATCGACGTGAGATGATCTCGACGTGCGAAATGTCTTATTTCGCCAAGGAGAGAATTTTTCTCTGTTCGTGCACCTCAGCTGCGGTCTTTCAGAAATTTACAGCTTACGACGAGAGCGATGCGTCGGGCCGACATTGTCATCTTTTTCGCGACGCCTACCTGGCGGCTGAGTATTGTTACACCCCTATGAACATTGAAATCCGTTAGATCCTCAGACATCCTTCTCTCTCTCCCCTTTTCTCTCTCTCTCTCTCTCTCTCTCTCTCTCTCTCTCTCTCTCGCTCGGCTTACAAAGACTAGGATCCCGATTGGCTAGAATTCGTTCGCTAGACCGCCGCAGGACGCCGATCGCAGGTATCCACCAGACGGTCTCGACAATACGGCTTTTTCGGGATTGTGCCTCGTCATTCGGAGGAAGCTCAATGTATTTTTCCATCGAAAAGAGCGCCCGAGCTCGGAGCGCTACAGACTCGCTGAGCTTCGCCCACCTCGCCTGGCAGAAAAGAGAGGGTGGGCAGGTGGCGAGGTTGGCTGGACTCGTCGGAGGGCTCGTTAGGGCCTCGCTGTGACACGCGTCATGCTCGCCGCATGATAGCAGCATGGCCGGCACTACAAACGTAGGTGGACTATCGGCAGGACGCCAGGAGCCTGAAATTTCTAAAGCGCGGCGGCAGTGAGTCTCGGCTCTCATGAGCGACCCGCGTCGGGGAATCGCCGCGGTCCGAGGAGAATGTTAACGGCAAATTTTTGCGTACTGCTGCGTGACTCATCTGCAAACTTCTCGTCTCTTAGTCGTTTGTTGATTCGGCGAGAGACTTTTTTATGCGAGAGACTTTTATATATGTATTCGACAAATTGGCACTTTACAAATGTGCATTCTGTGAAACAAACTGTCTGATACTCGATATAAGATTTTTGGAATGCTTCTCCGTTCTTTTTTCTTTTGCAAGCGCAACCCAGCAATTTCGCGAGCGATGAAGTAACTGGCTGTGAAAACTCAATTCTCAATTACTCTTGGGAAGCTCTCGGCGAAACAGATAGATAGAGAGTCCTGGGACGCCGAGGACGCCGATTCCATGAAACATCGGCGAGCGTCTGCGAGCGTGTGCGAAATCGCCCGATTGGAATATCAAATCTCCCGTTATTAGCGCGGCTCATGATGCATGCGTGAGACACAAATGGCGCGACGCGCCAAGATATGACGCGGACACTCGATCACGAGTTTATTATCGCTACACGGGACGTTATCGCTACACCGCGCTCCTGTCGCGGGTCCTAACGGATTAATCAGAGTCAGACATCCATCGATGTCGAAATCCGACCGATAGTCCGCTCCGTGCAAAAGCGCTTTCGCGGAAAGTCGCGCCGAGCCGCGCACACCCCCCCCTCCCCGCCCGCTCGCAAATCAGCTGCGTCATTCGCGTTGTCGAAATCATGGTATCTCGCCTTTTCTATCGGTTTCACGGACGCCTGTTGAGGTTTTTAACCTCTGCATTTGTCGCGTTCTGCTACGTGTCATCGATATTGCGCCATACGCGCGCACGTCCCGCGGCATCGCTGTCATTTCTACGACGGATCGCTTTACAAAGTCAAGCGAGTCAAAATCGCTCGAGTTCTTTTCCGTAAGAAACATTTCGAGAAATGAGACACACACACACAGAAAGAGAGAGAGAGAGAGAGAGAGAAAGAGACCGCGTTATTTCTCTCTTTCGACTTCTTAATATTGTCGCGCACTCGCGAGACGAATTCCGACGCGCGGAGAGAAATCACTGAACACTGGGATAAAAGAACGAAAAGCTTTATTAACAGCAAAGCTGAACCGTCGCAAACTCTCTTGCGCGAGAATTATAACAACAGAGCCGACACCGAACGCTGCACGTCAGCCCGTGTTGACGGCTCGAGCTCAATCTCTCAGCTGTCCGTTTTCTATCAATTTTTTCCGTCGCCCAGTTTCTTACGGAATCTTCCCTCAGTTGTCAAAATCAGATGCCTAAGGCTCACGAAGACAACGAACGCTGCCACAATCCTTGTGGCTCGGACACAACAATATTCAACATCATCGAAAACAGGCTTGAATTTTAAATTTATTTTAAATTTAATGTCACTTCCGTCGCGCAAGTTACCTGCTTCAGAAACGACTCGTTGGCGTCTCATTTTGTTGCCGTTTCGTTTCGTCGCGATAACGAATACAACAAGCATACGAAGCATTTGCAACGCCGAGTGAATCACGTCCGCCGGGACACGTGTGTGAATCCGCGTTAATCCGCGAAATGCGAAATCCGCGGCTGAAAATACACCTCAATCGTGCTCCCCTTCGTCCCATGGAGATTACATCGCGATCCGTTGTTTCAGCAATCTCTTACAAATCGAGACATTAGCGAGGCAAGGCGAGCGCTCTCAAATTGTGTAACGCTGCGCCTTGCGCTGTGTACGCGCGCGTGCGCACGCGCGCGCGGGGAATTGCATCGCGCGGGTGAGGACGATGCATCGCGAGCTATCAGGGGATTAAGTGTATTTACCGCGTGCAAAGATAATTCTCGATCTTGAGACTTATCGGATGACTATTGACCCTGCTAACATTGATTGATTTCCACTGTCCCGGCGACCGAAAAGAATCCGCGCCTTATCTCCTCGGCCGGAGCTATTTGCGAAGTTTTTAACGCGTGCGTGCGTGCGCGCGCGCGCGCGCGCGAGCGAGCAAATGCGCTCGCGCACGCAGTGCAGAAAATCTATTACGGGCGATTAGGATTGCGCTAAACGGGGTCGGCGAAAAATCGCGCGACCGTGTCTGCGGAGATGTGACGGCGTATATCTCTTGTGCAACGAGATGAATTATGTTTCCTGAAATCACGCGCACTTCAAACTGTACATGTACGGGCCGAGAGAGAGAGAGAGAGAGAGAGAGAGAGAGAGAGAGAGAGAGAGAGAGAGAGAGAGAGAGAGAGGGAAAAAGAGCGTCAGTTTCCTCTGGAAATTATCGAATATACGTCTGAGGATTTATTATTTTTATACTGCTATTTATTATTATTATTATTATTATTATTATTTTTGCTCATTACCATTTGTCGTTATTACCGCTCGTTGTTGAAGCTTTATCGAATAATGTCGCGTGTGCAAGTCACACGTGTATACGAGTATTTTATGAATTTGTGAGCTTTTCACGCGTACTTACGAGCTATTCACGTATTTAAATTCCCGAACGTGCAAATTCTGGATTTGCGGAACGCGAAGAGCTCGAATGGCATCTGCGCTTTGACCTGCACACACGTGCGCGCGTACACATCCACATGTACACGTACATATACGCGCGCGCGTCTAATACCGCATCTAATTTTCCTGAAATTACTCGAAGATATCTAATAAGCTGTGCGATAAGCGCGCATATCGAGAGAGATACTGGAACGGTGGTTAAGAGAGTAGCAGTCTCTCTCTCTCTCTCTCTCTCTCTCTCTCTCTCTCTCTCTATCTCCGCGAGTTCACGCTCCCATGAGAGTATCCGCCTCAGATTTTCCGCGCTACCCGCGTTATAAGATAGCGGTCTTGTGGCGGTCGTAACTGTCTGCCAATTTACTTATTCTGCATTTTGCGTGCGATTACCTATCTGCGAGTAGAGACACGGTGCACGTGCTTTTTCGAGCCCGCAGTCGAGTCTCTCTCGACTGCAGCCGACTCCAGCCGAGGGAAGTATATACACGCACCTGCCTGGTGTGCGCGTGCGTATCTCCGAGAAGAAACGCGAGCGGCTACAAAACTTGTGTGAATGATTGAGCGCGAGACGGCAACGAGCGAGCGGCCAATAATAATCGTGACGAGACGAGTTGACGTCGAGGAAAAACGGCTCCTTGCACCGCGTCTTCCTGCGCGCGACTTCCGCGAGCGATATCGATCGGACTTTTGCGGGACAATTGCGGAATTTTACTCCGGGGGATTCTCTGGATTTTCGGCAGTAAAATTCCATTCGGCAAGCAGAGTGCCGGCCCCCCCCCCCCCCACCTCACCCCGAGTCCGACTCGAATCCGAGTAATTTCGCGCTCGTACGGCCGAATTCTCCGCTCCGAGTGGTCGAGAGCGAGTATTTTCACTCGAGCTGGAATTTCCGCACTCCGACAAATCTCGAGTAACTCCCGACGAAAAATTCGGGGAAAATTCCTCTCTGATCTGCGTAGCTACGAAGAGCGCGCGACGCGACGCGACGAGGAGACAACAAGCACGACGACGACGACAGTGTGTGACGACAGTGACGAGCAGTAATAAAAGATTTTTCCAACGCACGGTTATCGCGCGGTGAGTCGAAGCCGAGCGATGGGGACGCGCACGTTCGCGGCCACGTCGTCGCAGAAGTAACACTTCTCGTAAACACATCGACGACGTCCACCGTCGGCGTTTAGTATGCTCAAGTTGCAGTTAGCATCCGGTTAACCGGCGCGACCGCACCCACCGGCCGGACGATACTTTTTTTCCGTTAGCGAGGAGAGTGAAAGAGAGAGAGAGAGAGAGAGAGGGGGGGGGAGAAAGGAAAGAGAGAAGGAGCCCGGTGAGACCGTTTCCTCTCTTTTTGCTACGCCTCGATTCGGGGACGTAAGAGGTCTTGGGAGGATCGAGCTGCCGACCTATATCGCTTTTATGTTAACTCGCTTGAAATACGAACACGCCGAAACCTAGGCGTCTTTCTGTTCTCCTTCATCGCGTCTCGTTTCGATCCTCTCAAAGGTGCGCTCATACCTGCCGCCAATAAACAGCTCGATTCTAGGAAGCCAATATGCGGAAAGAGAGTATCGATACTAGAGCAACGCGATATATAGGTGTTCCTCTTTCAACGCCGATTTGTTACGGTACTTTTGTCCGGACGCGTGTTGGCCGTGTTGGAATTAAAGTCGCGCTTATTTCGTCCGGTTCGGAGCAAGCGGGAAAGGTTGAAGGAGAAGAGAAATTAGAAAGAGAGAGAGAGAGAGACAGCTAATTCGGACGATCTAACATCTAACATGCATCGGGTGCGCGGGCGGGTGGGGGGGGGGGGGAGAAAACGTTATTTTTCGAGTCGAGTGAGTTCGAGAGCTGCTCTCCGTCGCGCGACGCGTTCCCCGAAAAGCGGCGATTCTCTCGTGAAAATAATAACGCTCGTGTTTCACAGAAATGATTTATTTCACGGAAACGACGATCTATATACTCGCGCGGCGCAACCTTGAGAATAAAATAGAAAAAGAGAAAGAAGAGAAGAGCGGGAGAGCGGGGGAGGGGGAGCGAGCCTCTCTTTAGTCAGGTGAGCGAATATGACGTGCGTGGAAGCGCACGGAGACTTAACTTGCGATTCTGCCAAAAGCATAAAGAGAGGTTCGACGAGCCTTGGAGAGAAACGCTTCGATGATGCGATCGAAGGGCTCACCTCAGGCGAAGGCGCGCGGTTTCTGGGACGTACATCCTGTATGCCGGGAATTTCGCGGTTTTTTAGTTGACAGCTTGGGAACCTCGCGGTTTCCGAACCGATCGCGATTGCGCAAGGTTTCTCCCTCGGCGAAGAGAGAGAGAGAGAGAGAGAGAGAGAGAGAGAGAACTCGTTCGCGAACACGAGGGAACAGCGTCGCGTCACCTCCGCCGTTTTCGCCGAAAGTGTTTCGTTAGGCTCCGCGTATATATGGTTTATATTTGTATGACTTTCAACGTGCCTCTCTTGACATGTTTGCGCAAAATAAAGAATTTGGACGGCTCGGGCGTCTCCCTCTCCCTCGTTCTCCTCTCTTTCTCACGACCGCTGGCCGTGCGTGCGCGGCGCGGTGCGCCTTACTAAAAATACATCGTAGGCGAAACGCGCGACCGAGAGCGCATCGCGCGCGCTTTCTGGCGTGCCGCATTTATAGATCGGCCATTTACCGGGACCGAGAGACAGACAGAGAGAGAGAGAGAGAGAGAGGAAAAGAAGTCGCAGAGTCGCTTCACTGTGCGAAGGGCGGCGCGTGGGAGCGTGCTTGCTCGTAAACTTCTCTCTTTTTCTCTGTCGGTGTTTCGATTTCCCGCAAAGATCGAGGTGCAAATCATGATTTCGCGAGGCCGTTCGCGGATTCGCTCGATGATGATGTAACGTCTCTCGCGAGAAGGATATTCACGGTTCCTCTTCTACCTGCTCCCCCTTCTCCCTCTCCCTCTCTCTCTCTCTCTCTCTCTCTCTCTCTCTCTCTCTCTCTCTCTCTCTCTCTCACGATGATACTCACCGATGAATCCGCTGCTCTGCGAGAATAGAAAGAGGAGAAGAAGGATGGGGAGGCACAGACGCGAAATCGAGGAAGACGCTGCTTCCTCGAGCGATTCCTGCCACTTCTGCAAAGACGGAAAGCGTCCCAATGTTTCCACGTAAAACATTTCATCTGTCGTCGCTCGTCAGCGACGGGGTGTCGGGGGGTAATTCCGGCTTCGGTCTTTCCCGCGTAATAAACACATTCAGAAGGAGGAGGCGGAGTAGTAGCAAGAGGAGGAGGAGGAGGAAGAGGAGGTCAGAGCGCGATCTGTTATTCCTGCGTAAAACGATTAGCACAAAAGTACGGCGGCCAGCAGCTGGTTGAACCGTGCATATGATTCTATCATTTCCGACGCAAGAACGGCGCGGGAATAAGATAAATGTTCCAGTAGCCGGACGATTAAGCGTAGATCGTCGTCACAAAAAAATGCAATATATAATATTGAGAATAGTTTTGATAGAAATATCTGCATTTATTCGAAAACTCAAGATTCTCTGAAGCAGAGAAAAATGATTTAAACCAATGCATGTATCTATTATTAATGAAATATTTACACAAATAATGAAGCGCATTAATGTACCAGTGATCGGACAATTGAAATAGGTTATAGCTCAATGTTCGGATATACATTTGCCCCCGTGTCTGGCCGCGATTCGAAAATTAATGCTAACGGTAAATAATATGAATACAGATGCTATCTCTTGACGAATTTATTAACGATCGACCATTATTTCGCCAAACCACAGGTGCATACTTATTTAATTAATTTTTACTTTAACACAAAGGTATCAAATTGGGTTAGATTTTCTTCCAGCTAATCGTCGAATATCGTAGTTTCTTTTTTACAATAATTACTACTTTCATTCATTGTTGTTAAAATAAATAGTAGATATTTTTTTTCCAAAGTGGTCGGATACCGGGACGTTTATCTTAATTCACGGCGCGCTCGCCGAGGCGCGGCCGCGTGTGTCGTAGCGCGATTTCTAGCCGCGAACGGACTCTCAACGTGGCCCGGCCCGAGCTGTTATTTCCGCGCTAAAGCAATTATCGAAAAGCCGTCCAGCTGGCGTTCCTCTCCTCCGAATAAAGCTTTAACGCGGCCGTGTAGAATTTCCTATGAGAATAGAAAATGCGGCGCGCAGATCGAGCGCTATTATGCAACTCCCCTGGGCGGCCCGTGCACGGCGCTACGTACAGAGAGAAACAACGAGCATGCCGGCTGGCACTAAACCTGTTTACGCATAAAGTCCACCGCACTCGCCATTTTTTTTTTTTACGACGCCGTATTCCGCGCGCGTTTAATACGCGACGCGGAAAGCAGGAAGAAATCATTTTTATGGTCCCGCGATCACACTCTGCCCCCGCCGCTGTCGCCGCCGCTGCTGCTGCTGCTGCTGCTGCTGCACACTCCGTGAGTAAACAATGTGCGTAAACAGCGATAATGGAGAGAACCCTGGGGACGACGGCAAAGGGGGAAGGGAGGTAGGAGGCTCTCAGCATTGGCGGCCGTCGCGAATTTATTCATTCGACCGTTCGGTGCATAACGCGAATGCGCGGAATACGTATTCGCGCTCGTCGCGTGATTTTTAGAAGGCTAAACGAGACGAGGCGGAATGATTGCCCGTCGAAGGAGGGCGGAAAGGAGAGGAGAGAACGCGACGATTCCGTGCCGTCCGGAACGAATCGGCGATTGGTGCTTCGTGTGTGATCGCTTGAACGCGACCTGCGGTTAACTCATCTGCGATCTCTCGCGCGAGTCGTAAACTTGCGTAAATCTCGTCCGCTTGGCGACAGCGATCACCTGACGTGCCGATCGCGGAAGTCGGGAAAAATCGCTTTTCGGAAAACGCCCCTCAGTCGGCCACGTTGTTCGCCGGTCGCGCACGCATCTCGGGCTGCGTAAAGGTTAAATTAACGGGTTTGCAATTCAAATTTCTCCTCCCCGACAGACATATTACCCATACGGCATGCGTAAGAACGTATTCAAAGGCCCGTCATATGAGAAAGTGCGCGCGCTGCGCCGCGCCGCGCCGATCGTAATCTCTTAATTTCGCACGTTTTTACGCCCCCGCGGGCGCGGCGCGGTCGGGGTAACCGAATCGGTATACCGTAATGCGAGTCGCACGTCGGATCTCGCGGGTTTTTAATCGCGCGACGAGATATCAAGATGCACCGGCCAGGTACCCATTTCCACCCCCAGCCCCGTCCCCGCTCCCGCAACCTTGCGGACCTCCTTTTCAGACAGAGAAATTCCTCATTTCCTCTCTGAACAGCGTTCTCCCGAGACGCGTCTCTCGGTCAAAAAATAGCGACGACTCGCCTCGGGATTAGCCTGGTCGTTTCCATTCGTGCCGGGGAGGAAGATCCGTTTCTCGCGAGATAGAGAGAGAGAGAGAGAGAGAAAGAGAGAGAGAGAGAGAGAGAGAGAGAGAGAGAGAGAAAGAGAGAGACACACCTCGGATCTCTCGTGATTCCCACGTGAGGCGAGGTCCGAGGCCGAGGTAGAAGCACGACAACACGGCTTCGACCGAGGGAGAGGAAAGCTGCGAGAGCGCGTCGCATTGACACTGGCAATGGTTGCGATTAGCGATCGAGTTTAAGGATATACGACGCGGACGGCGAGAGACACACGCTGGCAAGGCTCCATGCTCGCAGCGATGCGACGACAGCACACGCTCATACGTGCATACGGCGCGAAGCTGCGCGGCGGAATGAGCGCTTTGGCGACCAGCCGCCGCGGCCGATGGGGGAAGCGACGAACGGCCGACGCTGATTGGCGGAGCTCGTGGCGCGCCGTGGTAGGGATACTCTTTACAGCTGAGCGTAGTATAGAGCGGACTGGCGGACGCACGCAGTCAGTGGGACATGAGCGCTCGCTGAGCGTACATCGTTGTGTGTTAACGGACTGTGCGACGGGGCGATAATGCCACCATCGTGATCGACGAGCGACGAGTGTGAGAGAGAGAGAGAGAGAGAGAGAGAGCGAGCGAGCGAGAGGATCTTAAACGCCAGTCTGCTACACGCGCGTGCTACACGTCATCGATATCCGGTAGCGTGGGAAGATTCGTTGCACCGAGGACGAAGGGAATAAGAGAAAGAAAGAGAGAGAGAGAGAAAGAGAGAGAGAGAGAGAGTCCACGTTGACTGTGAGTCGACGGTGAGGCGAGACGACCGAAGTGTCGCGTGTCGTACTTGGCCCGGCGAGAGCACATGGTAGTGCAGAATTGGCGCGTCCTCATGCCGGCGGTTTGTCGCGGCTCCTCCTCTTCGCTCGCACGATAAACCGATCACCGTGCGCAAACGAGACAAGGTGTCCAGGTCCGATTTCTGTTTCGTCGGTCGTTCGTCCGATCGACTGGTCGGTCGGAAAGGACGCGCCGGATCGCGCGCGGCTCGTCGTGCTCCTCAGTCGAGTCGCGTTCACGGGAGAGGCTCGCTTTTTCCGTCGTTGCACCGGAAAAGCTACGACGCGCGCAGCGCTGTTTGGGGGCCTATCTGCTGCGTCGTTCGGGGTAGAGGCGAACAGAGGGGGAAAGAGCGACGTTGCCGCTGAAGGACGAAAGGACGGCTTGTTTTTCGCCTCGAGGGACGAAGGAACGAAGCGAAGCGACCGAGCGGAATCACTCTCACGGGCGCGTCGTGCGTAGTAAGTCGTGTGGATCCGCTTGCGTCGGTTGCCGACGAGAGAGAGAGAGAGAGAGAGAGAGGAGAAGATAGACGGAGAAAAAACGTCGCCGGGATACATTCGCGGAGCGAATCGCAGAGTGGTCAGCCGCGACGTCGTGTGCTCGCGCACG